>NC_142468.1:62596818-62899848 GCF_049115385.1 Moschus berezovskii
GCTTAGCTTTCTCCGTCTCTATGAAATTACGTAAAAATTACCTGTTGTCGTCTTGAAGTAGTTATCTTTGTGTGGTAGAGTCCCTATACAGTCTGCTCTCACCTTGGTAAGAGGTGGGGCTGAAGATGGAGGTGGGGAGGGGAGCTAGGATCAGCGCCAGATGTGAGCCGTTGCTTCCTCTGATCAGTGGCCAACGCCTCACTATCCATGGTGGGAGTAGGTCCCAAGTTGCTGAAGCAGGAGTCCTGAGGGTCAAGTCTGAGCTTGTTCTGTTCCCTCTAAGTGTGTGCTCACCTCTTTCCCTCACCACCACCCTCAGCCCAAAGGGAGCAGCTCTAGGGCAAGAGGTTCTGTCGTGTGTCTTCAATGTCAGCCAGGGTGTAGCTGTGGCAGTCCCGACACAGGTCAAAGTCACATACTGCTTCTGATGTGCCACCTCCTTAATTAAGCACCTGTACTGACTGTTCCCACCCTTTTCAATGCCACTCTGGGTCTGAGCTGGTTCTGTTCATCACAACTAAGCACTCCTTTTGGCTGCTGCAGCTCTTGTCCTCATGTGGAGCTGTGTTGCAAAGCAAGTGGGGCTGGAGCAAGTGCTTGGCTTTGGCCAGGGCAGTTGAGGGAGACCAGACAAAATCCGGTGCAGTTTCAATCTGCTTTCTCCACCTGGTTTCAGCAGTAAGGAAATGTGTGCAGGTTCTTCATGAGCAGTCTAGGTTTATAGCCCTCCTGTTAGTCTCACTAGTTCTCTAAAGCTAAGGGGACTGGTCTTCACAATGTTGTACCCCAGGGCCAAGCACCCAATGTTTGGTTTAAACTGCTCAGTCCCCAAGGAGGATCTCCATTGGTATAATCTCCTCCATCTTCTGTGTCTCCTCCCAGGGTCACAGGTCCTGATCTGATTGCTTCTCTTCCCTGTCTTCCCAGCTGCATGTGAGATTTCCTTGTAGACTTGGTTGTACAAGAGTCTTCCTGCCAGTTCCAGTCTCCAGTTAGTGAGAATTATTCCATATATAGTCGTATTTTTTATATATTCATACGGGAAGGTGAGCTCTGCATACTCCTACTCTACCACCTTAATCTGACTCATCAATACCATGGATTTTCAAGGTTCATCTTATCCACAGTGTTTTCCTTTTGATAAAATACTATCTACAACTTTTCTACTATGTTTTTCCTTATACTATACAATCCAACACTTTTACTATTCTTTTCTGGGTCATAAAAGTTTGGCAGTTTAGTTGTAGCATGATTTTTTAAAAATTTTATTTACTTTTTAATTGGTAGAAAAGTGCTTTACAATTTTGTGTTGGTTTCTGCCATACAACAACTTGAATCAGTAATAATTATATATATGTGTGTGTGTGTGTGTGTATCCCTTCCTTCCTGAGTCACCCATCCCTTTAGGCCATCACAGAGTGCCAGGCTGGCCTCCCTGTTTTATTTAGCAACTTCCTACAACTATCTATTTTATACCTGATGGCCCAATGGCTCAGCAGTAAAGAATTTTCCTGCAATGCAGAGATGCAGCAAGAGCTGCAGGTTTGATCCCTGGATCGGGAAGATCCCCTGGAGAAGAAAATGGCAACATACTCCAGTCTTCTTGCCTGGGAAACAGAGGAGCCTGGCAGGGTCTATGGGGTCTCAAAAGAATTGGACGTGACTTAGTGACTAAACAACAGCAGAAGTGTGTACATGTCAGTGCTGCTTTATCAATTTGTCCCACCATCACCTTTCCATGTTGTGTCCATAAGTCTGTTCTCTACTAGGGTCATCAGTACCATTTTTCTAGATTCCATATATTATATATGTGTTAATATATGATACTTGTTTTTTTCTTTTTGACTTACCTCACTCTGTATAAGAGGCTCTAGGTTCATTCAACTATGACCCAGCAATCCCACTACTTGTCATTTACCCTGAGAAAACCATAATTCTAAAAGACACATGTACCCTAATGTTCACTGCGGCAATATTTACAATAACCAGGACAAGGAAGAAACCTAGATGTCCATCAACAGATGAATTGATAAAAAGTTGTGGTACATTTATACAATGAAATATTATTAAGCCATAAAAAGGAACAGATTTGAGTTAGTTGTAGTGAAATGGATGATCCTAGAGCCTCTTATCCAGAGTGAAGTAAGTCAGAATGATTTTAAGAAATTAGGTATCTCAGTAAGGAGGTAAAGGAGGGTGCAAAAGTAATGTTCAATAGTTTATGGTAGAAAATGAATGAAAATGAAATTTGTAACTGAAGCTATTGGCCAGTCCAGGCAATCACTCTAATATATATCTGGCTCACATCCTAAATTAAACTCTGATTAACAGAACTACTGGTTCTTGATTTTATGGTTTGGCCATCAGTTCAGTTCAGTTCAGTTCAGTTCAGTTGCTCAGTCGTGTCCAACTCTTTGCGACCCCCATGAATCACAGCACGCCAGGCCTCCCTGTCCATCACCAACTCCCGGAGTTCACTCAAACTCCTGTCCATTGAGTCGGTGATGCTATCCAGCCATCTCATTCTCTGTCGTCCCCTTCTCCTCCTGCCCCCAATCCTTCCCAGCATCAGAGTCTTTTCCAGTGAGTCAACTCGTCGCATGAGGTGGCCAAACTATTGGAGTTTCAGCTTTAGCATCAGTCCTTCCAATGAACACCCAGGATTGATCTCCTTTGTTACAATTCACATGTGCTATTCAATTGAAAGATTGCTTAGACAATCAGAATGAACAACTGGAATGTTTCAGCAGCTGTACCACTTCTCAGAAAGTGCCTATGCTGAGTATCAAGCCAAGTGCCTACAAATTACTTTGACCACAATTGTTAAGCACAATTCAATTTCCTTTGAGTACTAAAGGAACCTTGAACTACTCTGTGTTCTCCAAATCATTTAATGGGATATCTCCATGACTATTTTGTCTGCTTAGAAAAGAGGAATAAATCAGAGTTACAATTATTGTGATAAAAGGTAACTCTTAACAGCCTAACTGGGTTAAAGGAAAGCACACACACAAAAATCAAAGGTGCAAATTGAATTTCCATAATGATAAAAATTTGCCTGATATCAAACAGTGAAATACCCTATTAGCTGATAAATAATCTCATCGCTATGTACCTTAGTGTATCATTCTCACATTTTTATGGTAATTATTTCTTGCCTGGGGACATTTGTTAAGAAAAATATTCAAGTCACACTAACAGTAAGGTCATAAGATACACTTTTCTAATCAAATTTTGGGATGAATCAAATATATTCTTTGATTTACACTTGTCTAAAGAATTTGGCTCATATGATCACAGTTGATCTGTGGAAATCATGAGAACATTAAAAAAAGTCAAACAGAAAAAGATAATAGTATAATTAGTATAATTTGATGCAGCTTTTATGTGCATGTGTTATTAATGAAATCATCCATAAGTAGTTCTTTTTGGAAACTTTGATATATATAAATATTAAATATACTTGTTCTTGGGCCAGATGATCAAAGTCTTCATTAAGCAACATTTCTGGTTATCTTCTCTGCACCTCTGCTGTTTCCCTTTATTTCTGTTCTGCTTATTCTTTGGAAAGGATAGCTGCTCAGTACTGAGGATGTTTTTCAAAGCATAGATGAGAATTTAATATCTATCCCTGAATCTATCAATCAAAAAAATTTTTTTTAAAAGTCAATTATACATTTGGTATAGAGGGCTAAAAGGGGGTTCCTGCTTAAGAGGAGGGGATAGGTTACAATGTAATACTCCAAACTAACTTCAGTTTAGAAAAACAATCATAATACAAAATTGTTAATAATGTTGTTAAAATAGTAGTTATTTTTTGCTAAGCACATATGTCAGACACTATGCTCAGACTGAAATATTCATTTATCGTCTTAACAGCTCTATGAGGTAGTTACTGTTCTTATTCCTATTTGGTACATCATGAGATCAGGATAGTGTGTGTATTTATGAGTGTATGCATTCAAAGGTATTATGTATATGTGTGCTGTACTGTGCTTAGTTGCTCAGTTGTGTCTGACTCATTGCAATCCCATGGACTGTAGCCGCCAGGCTCCTCTGTCCATGGGGATTCTCCAGGCAAGAATACTGCCATGCCCTTCTCGAGGAGATCTTCCCAACCCAAGGACTGAACCTAGGTCTCGCACACGAAGGCGGCTTCTTTACTGTCTGAGCCATCGGGGAAGCCCAAGAATATTGGAGTGGTAGCCTATCCCTTCTCCTGGTGATCTTCCTGACCCAGGAATTGAACTGGGGTCTCCTGCTTTGCAGGTGGATTGTTCACCAGCTGAGCTCCCAGGGAAGGCTGTATATGTATATGCATACACACAAAGTAATAATCACACATGTATTTTACAATCTATATTATTCATCTAGCAGTATGTTAGGCAAAAAACTCCAAATTAGTAGAGTTAAATCTTTACATTTATGGCTGCCTAACATTCTGATTTTATTAGCAGATATTTAGATTGCTAAAATTTTTTCTATCATTGACGATGCTCAAATAAAAATACTTATACACATTTTGTTATTGTTGTACAGTTGCTAAATCACATCCAATTCTTTGTTACCCCATGGACTATAGCATGCCAAACTCCCTGTCTTTCACTATCTCCTGGAGTCTGCTCAAATTCATGTCCATTGAGTCAGTGATGTTATCTAACCATCTTATAATCTGCTGTCCCCTTCTCTTTTGTGTTCAGTCTTTCCCAGAATCAGGGTCTTTTTCAATGAGTTGGCTTTTCTCACCAGGTGGCCAAAGTATTGAGTTTCAGCTTTGGCATTGGTCTTTCCAATGAATATTCAGGGTTATTATCTTTATGTTATTTAATGTGAAATCACTAGCACAAAGAGTTGCATTCATTTAAGTATTGTGTTACATAATATAACACTGTGAAGAAAGTTTTACCAGTTCAGTTCAGTCACTCAGTTATGTCCAACTCTGCAACCCTATGAACCATAGCATGCCAGGCCTCCCTGTCCATCACCAACTCCTGGAGTTCACCCAAACTCATGTCCCTCGAGTCGGTGATGGATCCAACCATCTCATCCTCTGTCGTCCCCTTGTCCTCCTGCCCTCAATCTTTCCCAGCATCAGGGTCTTTTCAAATGAGTCAGCTCTTTGCATCAGGTGGCCAAAGTATTGGAGTTTCAGCTTCAACATCAGTCCTTCCAATGAACACCCAGGATTGATCTCCTTTAGAATGGACTGGTTGGATCTCCTTGAAGTCCAAGGGACTCTTAAGAGTCTTCTACAGTAGCACAGTTCAAAAGCATCAATTCTTCTGTGCTCAGCTTTCTTTATAGTCCAACTCTCACATCCATACGTGACCACTGGAAAAACCATAGCCTCGACTAGACGGACCTTTGTTGGCACAGTAATGTCTCTGCTTTTGAATATGCTATCTAGGTTGGTCATAACTTTCCTTCCAAGGAGTAAGCGTCTTTTCATAGCTGCAGTCACCATCTGCAGTGATTTTGGAGCCCCCCAAAATAAAGTCTGACACTGTTTCCACTGTTTCCTCATCTATTTGCCATGAAGTGATGGGACCAGATGCCATGATCTTAGTTTTCTGAATGTTGAGCCTTAAGCCAACATTTTCACTCTGCTCTTTCACTTTCATCAAGAGGTTCTTTAGTTCCTCTTCACTTTCTGCTATAAGAGTGGTGTCATCTGCATATCTGACATTATTGATATTTATCCTGGAAATCCTGATTCCAGCTTGTGCTTCTTCCAGCCCAGTGTTTCTCATGATGTACTCTGCATATAAGTTAAATAAACAGGGTGACAATATACAGCCTTGACGTACTCCTTTTCCTATTTGGAACCAGTCTGTTGTTCCATGTACAGTTCTGACTGTTGCTTCCTGACCTGCATACAGGTTTCTCAAGAGGCAGGTCAGGTGGTCTGGTATTCCCATCTCTTGAAGAATTTTGCACAGTTTGTTTTGAGCCACACAAAGTCTTTGGCATAGTCAATAAAGCAGAAATAGATGTTTTTCTGGAACTCTCTTGCTTTTTCGATGATCCAGCAGATGTTGACAATTTGATCTCTGGTTCCTCTGCCTTTTCTAAAACCAGCTTGAACATCTGGGAGTTCATGGTTCACATAGTGGTGAAGACTGGCTTGGAGAATTTTGAGCATGACTTTACTAGCGTGTGAGATGAATGCAATTGTGCAGTAGTTTAGTTTGAGCATTCTTTGGCATTACCTTTCTTTGCGATTGGAATGAAAACTAACCTTTTCCAGTCATCTAGCCACTGCTGAGTTTCCCAAATTTGCTGGCATATTGAGTGCAGCCCTTTCACAATATTATCTTTCAGGATTTGAAATAGCTCAACTGGAATTCTATCACCTCCACCAGCTTTGTTTGTGGTGATGCCTTCTAAGGCCCACTTGACTTCACATTCCAAGATGTCTGGCTCTAGGTCAGTGATCACACCATCGTGATTATCATGGTTGTGAAGATTTTTTTGTACAGTTCTTCTGTATATTCTCGCCACTTCTTCTTAATGTCTTCTGCTTCTGTTAGGTCCATACCATTTCTGTCCTTTATCGAGCCAATCTTTCCATGAAATGTTCCCTTGGTATCTCTAGTTTTCTTGAGACCTCTTGTTTTTCCTATTCTGTTGTTTTCCTCTATTTCTTTGCATTGATCACTGAGGAAGGCTTTCTTATCTCTCCTTGCTATTCTTTGGAACTCTGCATTCAGATGCTTATATCTTTCCTTTTCTCTTTTGCTTTTTGCCTCTCTTCTTTTTACAGCTATTTGTAAGGCATCCCCAGACAGTCATTTTGCTTCTTTGCATTTCTTTTCCATGGGGATGGTCTTGATCCCTGTCTCCTGTACAATGTCACGAACCTCCGTCCATAGTTCATCAGGCACTCTATCAGATCTAGTCCCTTAAATCGATTTCTTACTTCCACTGTATAATCATAAGGGATTTGATTTAGGTCATACCTGAATGGTCTAGTGGTTTTCCCTACTTTATTCAATTTAGTCTGAATTTTGCAATAAGGAGTTCATGATCTGAGCCACAGTCAGCTCCTGGTCTCTTTTTGCTAACTGTATAGAGCTTCTCAATCTTTGGCAGCAAAGAATATAATCAATTAATTTTGGTGTTGACCGTCTGGTGATGTCCATGTGTAGAGTCTCCTCTTGTGTTGTTGGAAGAGGGTGTTTGCTATGACCAGTGCATTCTCTTGGCAAAACTCTATTAGCCTTTGCCCTGCTTATTCCGTGCTCCAAGGCCAAATTTGCCTGTTACTCCAGGTGTTTCTTGACTTTCTACTTTTTCATTCCAGTCTCCTATAATGAAAAGGACATCATTTTTGGGTGTTAGTTCTAAAAGGTCTTGTAGGTCTTCATAGAACTGTTCAACTTCGGATTCTTCAGCATTACTGGTTGGGGCATAAACTTGGATTACCATGATATTGAATGGTTTGCCTTGGAAATGAACAGAGATCATTCTGTCATTTTTGAGACTGTATCCAAGTACTGCATTTCGGACTCTTTCGTTGACCATGATGGCTACTCCATTTCTTCTAAGGGATTCCTGCCCACAGTAGTAGATATAATGGTCATCTGAGTTAAATTCACCCATTCCAGTCCATTTTAGTTCACTGATTCCTAGAAAGTCGATGTTCACTCTTGCCATCTCCTGTTTGACCACTTCTAATTTGCCTTGATTCATGGACCTAACATTCCAGGTTCCTATGTAATATTGCTCTTTACAGCATTGGACCTTGCTTCTATCACCAGTCACATCCACAACTGGGTATATTTTTCGCTTTGGCTCCATCCCTTCATTCTTTCTGGAGTTATTTCTCCACTGATCTCCAGTAGCATACTGGGCACCTCCTGACCTGGGGAGTTCCTCATTCAGTATCCTATCATTTTGCCTTTTCATACTGTTCATGGGGTTCTCAAGGCAAGAATACTGAAGTGGTTTGCCATTCCCTTCTCCAGTGGACCACATTCTGTCAGACCTCTCCACCATGACCTGCCTTTCTTGGGTGGCCCCACCAGGTATGGCTTAGTTTCATTGAGTTAGACAAGGCTGTGGTCCATGTGATCAGATCAACTAGTTTTCTGTGATTATGATTTCAGCGTGTCTACCCTCTGATGCCCTCTTGCAATACCTACTGTCTTATTTGGGTTTCTCTTATCTTGGTCGTGGGGTATCTCTTCACAACTGCTCCAGCAAAGCATAGCCGCTGCTCTTTACCTTGGACGTGGGGTATCTGCTCACAACCGCCCCTCCTGACCTTGAACGTGGAGTAGCTCCTCTTGGCCCTCCTGCGCCCCATATGAAAAAATGCCATTTGGCAATTGCTAGTAATGACTGTTTTAGGTAGAATCATGAATGAACGTTAAACTGGTAACATCACACTGGAAAGCGATGGGACACAGAATGCTGACATAGACTCACAGTATCTCCCATAAAATACTTACAATTAAAAAGGGAAAATGTGATATTTTAGAGTGGATAAACCTGATGACTCTACCTAAACTATTAGTTTATCATTAAAATTAAAATTACAAGTATTAAGACAAATACATTCCTATATCTCTTGATATAATGCACTGAAAAGCATACACACACTTGGTGATAATCCTTCTAAAGATGCAAATTGCATCCAACCACAAGGAAACATCACACAAATCCAAACTGTGAGACACTGTAGATATTAACTGGCATGTACTCTTGAAAAATGTCAAGTCCTGAGACATACACAGTTTGAGGAAACCATCTGTTGTTGTGTCATTTAGACTTCACTTAAAGAGACATGAAACTAAATGTAATATTTGATCCTGAATTAGATCCTAGATCAGAAAGAAAGAATTATCTTTCTTTTGCTATAAAAACCCAGGTTGGATATTGGAAAAATTTGAATAGAGCTTCTACTTTAGATTGCAGTTCATTTTATGATTGACAGTTGTAACCAAATGTATAATTCTCTTACATTGTACATTTAGTTGTAACGTACAATGTAAGAGACTGCCCTTATATTTTTTAGGAAATATGCCTTGAATCCTTTAAGAATAAGGGGTATTGTGTCAACTTGCCCTCCAATGGTTCAGAAAAAAGTAAATAATATGTATAATAGTTGTGTTAGTCACTCAGTTGTGTTTGACTCTTTGCAACCCAGTGGACTGTAGCCTGCCAGTCTGTTCTGTCCATGGGATTCTCTAGGCAAGAATATTGGAGCAGGTAGCTATTCCATTCTCCAGGGGATACTCCTGACCGAAATATCGTAGCCAGGTCTCTCGCATTGCCAGCAGATTCTTTACCAAATAATATGTATATAAACATATGTTTATAAATATATATGTGCAAGAGTCAGAGCAGGTAGGAAAACGGTGAAGGGAGAGAGAGGGAGGGGAAGTCAGTGTGTTAAATTATTAACATTTGAGGACTTTGGCAAGTGTATGAGAATTCTTCTATTTTTATAAATTTCTATAAGTCTTAAATTATTTCAACAAAAAGCTTTAAAAATGTTGATTTCCTTTAACTCTATTTTGCTATCAGTCCTTTACTTGGTGATATATATGTTCAGTTGTGTGAAGAGCACCCTAAAGTTCTTTAATAGAATGAAAATATTTTCATTTATACTTTTGCTAAAATTTCTAACATGGGCTGCATTTTGCCTAAAGGCCAGGACATTCAAGGGAGATCAGACTGGCATTTTGATCCCCTGCTGTTCCTTCATTATAAATAAAAGCCTGAACAAGAAACCTATGGCTTAATTTAGACTTAATTCTCATAAGAAGAAGTAACTTAAATGTGTTTTATTTATGTATTTGATTTCCCTATAGTTGAGTTCAGTTCAGTTACTCAGTCATGTCCCACTCTTGCGACCCATGGACTGCAGCATGCCAGGCTTCCCTGTTCATCACCAACTCCTGGAGCTTGCTCACACTTATGTCCATTGAGTTGGTGATGCCATTCAACCATCTCATCCTCTGCTGTTCCCTTCTCCTCCTGCCTTCAGGGTCTTTTCTAATGAGTCAGCTCTTTGCATCAGGTGGCCAAAGTATTGGAGCTTCAGCTTCAGCTTCAGCATCAGTCCTTCCAATGAATATTCAGGACTGATTTCCTTTAGGATTGACTGGCTTGATCTTGCAGTCCAAGAGACTCTCAAGAGTCTTCTCCAACACCACAGTTCAAAAGAATCAATTCCACAGTGCTCAGCTTTCTTTAGGGTCGAACTCTCATATCCATACATGACTACTGGTAAAACTATAGCTTTGACTAAAAGAACATTTGTTAGCAAAGTAATGTCTCTGCTTTTTAATGTGCTGTCTAGGTTTGTCATAGTTTTTCATCCAAGGGGCAAGCGTCTTTTCATTTCATGGCTGCAGTCACCATCTGCAGTGATTTTGGATCCTCAAAAAATAAAGTCTGTCACTGTCTCCATTTTTTCCCTATCTATTTGCCATAAAGTGATAAGACCAGATGCCATGGTCTTAGTTTTTAGAATGTTGAGTTTTAAGCCAGTTTTTTCACTCTCCTCTTTCACCTTCATCAAGAGGCTCTTTAGTTCTTTGCTTTCTGCCATAAGGCAGATGCTTTCTGTCATCTGCATATTTGAGATTATTGATTTTTCTCCTGGCAACCTTGATTCCAGCTTGTGCTTTCTTCCAGTCCAGCATTTCACATGATGTACTCTACATATAAGTTAAATAAGCAGGGTGACAATATACAGCCTTGATGTACTCCTTTCCCAATTTGGAACCAGTCCGTTGTTCCTTGTCCAGTTCTAACTGTTGCTTCTTGACCTGCATACAGATTTCTCTCAGAGGCAAGTAAGATGATCTGGTATTCCCATGTCTTGAAGAATTTTCCACAGTTTGTTGTGATCTACACAAAGGCTTTAACATAGTCAATGAAGCAGAAGTAGATGTTTTTCTGGAATTCTCTTGCTTTTTCTATGATCCAACGGATGTTGGCAATTTGATCCCTTGTTCCTCTTTTTCTAAATCCAGCCTGAACATCTGGAAGTTCATGGTTCATATACTGTTGAAGCCTAACTTGGAGAATTTTGAGCACTACTTTACTAGTGTGTGAGTGCAATTTTGTGGTAGTTTGAGCATTCTTTGGCATTCCTTTCTTTGGAATTGGAATGAAAGCTGACCTTTTCCAGTCCTATGGACACCGCTGAATTTTCCAAATATCCTGGCATATTGAGTGCAGCACTTTCACAGCATCATCTTTTAGGATTTGAATTGGCTTAGCTAGAATTCCATCACTTCCACTAATTTTGTTCATAGTGATGCTTTCTAAGGCCCACTTGACTTTGCATTCCAGGATGTCTGGCTTTAGGTGGGTGATCACACCATTGTGGTTACCTGAGTCTCTAAGATCTTTCTTTGTATAGTTCTTCTGTGTATTCTCACCCCCTCTTCTTAATGTCTTCTGGTTCTGTTAGGTTCATACCATTTCTGTCCTTTATTATGTCCACCTTTGCATGAAATATTCCCTTGGCATCTCTAATTTTCTTGAAACAAGCTCTAGTCTTTCCCATTCTGTTGTTTTCCTCTATATCTTTGCGTTGATCACTTAGGAAGGCTTTCTTATCTCTCCTTGCTTTTTGTTGGAACTCTGCGTTCAGATGGGTGTATCTTCCCTTTTCTCCTTTGCCTTTTGCTTCTGTTCTGTTCTCAACTATTTGTAAGGCCTCGTCGGACAACCATTTTATCTTTTTGCATTTCTTTTTCTTGGGGATGATTTTGATTACAGACTCCTGTACAATGTTATGAACCTCTGTCCATAGTTGTTCAGGCACTCTGTCTGTCAGATCTAATCCCTTGAGTTTATTTGTGACTTCCATTGTATCATAAGGGATTTGGTTTAGTTCGTACCTGAATGGTCCAGTGGTTTTCCCTACTTTATTCAATTTAAGCCTGAATTTTACAGTAATGATTTCACGATCTGAGCCACAGTCAGCTCTTGGTCTTGTTTTTGATTTCCCTATATAGGTTATATTATTTTAATCTAATTCAGCTTATTTAAAAATCTTAAAACATACTTATGAGATTGCCTGTTTAACACTAGATACAATTTTTATCTGTGTGGCATTCTGATAAAGTTTAATTTCCTCTGGTGCTCACAGTGACACTGGGACTCTTGAGTCATGTCATGAAACTGTTAAGATAGAGCTCCTTTCATGAGTTTCTTCCAGCACTTTTAATAATTAACTTTATAGATGGTATTCAGGATAAACTTGCCTTGTACTCTATTTCACACAAAATGGAGCCTAACTAAAGTAAGGCCATAAAGTATTTTAAACTAATAGTAGGTTTTCACAGATGAGGACTTATTTTAGCTGTCTGTGAGTTGCCTTAATGCAGGATATGTTGACTATCACATGGGTGAACTTAGATTTAGAAGTAAGACAGGAGCAAGATGAAGTTGACTCAGAGAGAATCACAGATCTATGGACAAACAAGAAAATTCCCACTACATAGATAAAGTAGGACTGCACTGGGGAAAGGAATGGCTAGTGAAAGGAAACATGTTTTCAAATGTAGGGCTAAATCAGAAATCTTAAGGAGACAAGGATGTATTAAATGATGCAACAAAAGCTTAAATGAAATTTAGAGTGACATAAAAACAGCTGCCTATTTAGCAAAAACTAGCCATAATAAATATCTCATAAAACCCAAGGGAATGCTGATGTTTTGTGATGCATTCTAATTGTCTTCTGGATCCTTCTTTGGGTGCTTTAATTAACCTTAGTAACCCAGTCCTCAGCTTAATCCTCAACAATAGCTAAACTGTTACAGAATTACGATCCTATTCAGCATTGGGTCACTGAATTGAATGAAGCAAGTTTGCTAATTCCAGGCCTTTTCTTCATTCTGCCACTGTGGAGTGAAATGAATCATGAGGAAATTTGTTGATCCTGATGTGCTGTACATTTCAACTTCTACTTCTCTTCCTGAAATACTTCCCTTTCTCCAGACAAAATAGTGAACGTTTTTTGGTGAATATCTACCAGAAAACTTAGTACCTTTATCATTATTTTGATGAAAAAATTATCAGAAAGGATTAAATGGAGTATTTCAAAGGCATTTTAAGATCACACAGATTAATACTGTATGAATGCATGTTCAACAGTATCATTGTAACCAGTTAAGGTTTCTTAACCATATCCTACTTCATGTAGTAAACAGTGCTTGAGGAAGCAGCCAAAACTAATTAGAGGAAGTGGCTAGTCTCTGAGGGACATGTGCATTCTGGAGAACCAAACTGGTGAACATATGGAATTGCACTTTACTTTAAGAGAATAAAATTATACATGTTATAACTGTATAAGCGTATTTATAGATTTCCATTTTATTTTTTCTTCTGCATGTATTGATGCTTTGGAATGTTAATAAATATATACGACTGATGGGTGGTTTTATGATAGAAACATGGGAAATTTGGCAGCGTATGCAGTTAGCTTGTTAAGTAATAGAATCCTATGTGTCTAATGATGCTAGGACGTGATAGAATGCATTTCCCATTTTCCCCTGCGTATGACTGGATTGTGAGCACAAATGGGTCCCAGTGATAGGTATGACTCTACATGTTTTTTCCCTTTTAGCTTGATGCTATTAAAACATCTAGTCGAAGGTATAGAGTTACTGCAGAGTTTCTGTCATCATGAGTTCCAGAATAATTGAGTAGACCAGAACCCTACTTGCCTGGAACTACTTTGGAATGTTAGGAATAAGTTCTTGTATATTAAGCTACTAAAATGGTAGAGCTTATCTATTACAGCAAAAAGTAGTACCCTAATGAATATAGGAGGTGATAATTAATAGTATGAGAAAGTGAAGCTAAATTTAAAAGCGAACAGAGGGAGAATAAAAGAGTAAATAAAAAATAATGAAAATATTAAGGAATAAATGTTTAGAGCAAAAAATGATGTTAAATAAGAAGTCAGCATAAAGTAGATACAATAAATATATTCTAAGTATGAACAGACTGATTTTCACTAAAGGGCAAACTACTGGATAGAGTTAGAAAACAAAACCCAGTTGTATGTAGTTTATAAGAAATACGCTACAAAAATGATGCAGACAGACAGATAGTCTAAGAGATCCTGGCAAAGATAAATAGTTCTAGGTAAATATAAGCCTAGAGAAAGAGGTGGCAATGTTAATAATAAGGTCATTAAAAAATTTAGAGCACCAAACAAGATAAAAAAGGACAGTGTATAATACAAAATGCGTATTTTTAAAGATGTTACATTAGTAATAAAACTACATGAAATGCATTTGTTAACAAAGACAGCTTTTGCAATTAAAAAAAGTGGTCAACTGTATTACTGTCTGCTCATAAATCAATACAATTGAGGGAGAGTGAGATGAATGGAGAAAGTAACATCAACATATATATATATATATACTATCATATGTAAAATGGATAACTGGTAAGATGCTGCTGTGTAACACAGGGAGCACAGTCTGTGACGACCTAGAGGGATGGGGTGGGGGAGGGGAGGGAGGCTAAAGAGGGAGGGGATATATGTATAATTGTGGCTGATTCACATCATTGTAAGGCAGTAACCAGTACAACATTGTAAAAATTAAAAAACAAAACATAAAAAAGAAATTGAAAAAATATTTTAGCTACTGAAATGTAGAAAACACATACCTATAAAACTCTTGTATCAGTGAAGAAATTTAAGAGATCAACCATGCAAAACACAGTGGAAAGGAGAATACTTCATATGTATGGAATGTATAAAAAGCTAAATTAAGGGATATTTTATAGCCTTAAATGTTTTCTTATTAAAGACGAGAGACAATAAATGAGAGAAATCAAGTGCTCATCTTAAGAATTTTTAAGTTCACTGGCTAGGAATATAAATCTTATAAGTCCCATGGCTATGGGATTTAGTCTGTTTCTCCCTCTGACAAAGTTTTATTAAAATATCATTGACATACATCACTGTGGAAGTTTTAGGTGTAAAACATAATGGTTTAACTTACACATATTGTGAAAAGATTACATGCAATAAGTTTAGTTATTGAGGTACACAGTATCATATAGATAAAAAAGATAAAGAAAAAAAAAGCAAAAAATTTCCTTGTGACAGTAACTCTTGCAATTTACTGTCTTAACTTTCTTATATAGCATACAACAGTTTTCACTATAGTCATACATTCCTGGTACTTGTTAATTTCAAAACTAGAAGTTTATAACTTTTGATCCCCTTCCTGCAATTCCTCCTCCCCACCCCCACTCTCCCACCTCTGGTAACCACAAATCTGATATCTTTTTCTGTGAGTTTGATTTTTTTAAGATACCACATATAAATGAGATTATACAGAATTTACCTTTCTCTGTCTGACTACTTTCACTTAGCATAATGCCCTCATGGGCTATCCATATTGTCACAAATGGCAGGATTTCCCTTGTTTTTTAATAGCTGAATAATATTTCATTGAAGTGAAAGTCGCTCAGTCATGTCTGACTTTGTGACCCCATAGACTATATAGTCCATGGAATTCTCTAGGCCAGAATACTGGAGTGGGGAGCCTTTTCCTTCTCCAGGGGATCTTCCCAACCCAGAGATTGAACCTAGGTTTCCTGCATTGCAGGCGGATTATTTACCACCTGAGTCACCAGGGAAGCCGAAGAATACTGGAGTGGGTAGCTTAACCCTTCTTCAGGGGATCTTCCCAACCCAGGAATTGAACCAGGGTCTCCTGCCAGGCAGATTCTTTACCAACTGAGCTATCAGGGAAGCCCATGTATATGTATATACACCACAATTTCTTCATTCATCCTTTTGTTAACAGACACTTAGATTGTTCTCATGTCTTGGCTATTGTAAATAATGCAGCTAAGAATATGGGGTGCAGAATTATTTTTGAGTTACTGTTTTTTTCTCTTTGCATATCTTCCCAAGGGTGAAATTGCTGCATCATGTGGTAGTTCTATTTTTAATTTTTTGAGGTGATGTGTTTCTTTAGATTTGTAATCTCAGTTCATAGTAGAGACCTAGCTCATAAAGAGACCTTTGGTGAATATTTGTTGAACAAATAAACTATAGGAAACCATAAAAATAGCTGCCATTTACTAAGCATTTACAGTGTGCCAGCCATGGTGCTTTACATGAATTATTTTATCCACTCAGAAATAATATGAAGGTATCACCTTTTTATAAACGAGAAAATGGAAACTTGAAGAGGTTAAATTAATTGCCTAACCTACAAATTTAGCAAGTTTCAGGGCTAAGATTGCATCCCATAGGTCTTATTTTAAAAATTCATGGACCAAACAACTGTCTTACCTGGAAATAATATAACCTGAATAACCTTGCAAAGAGAGGATTAAATTTTTCTTATGATTGGGGGATATCAAATTTTTAACGTGTCCAAGCAGATGTAAATGTGGAGCTATAGAAGTCCATGTGTCTGATCAAAACAGCATAATGTTAGCTGCTTGCTGCCTTCTACTCCCTCTGTGAGAAGCAATGGGTCAGTCAACAAACTAATTTGGTGGACCGTGATAGTTTCCTGTGACTGTTATAATCAGTCACCACATACTAGTGATCGAAGCAACAGAAACACATTCTCCCATAGTTCTGAAGGTCAGAAGTCTGAAATCATAATAAGCAGGGCTGTGTTCCCTCCCAAAACTCTAGGGGAGAATTGATTCCTTGCTTCTTCCAGTGTCTGGTAGCTATTGGTATTTCTTGGTTTGTAGCTATATCTCTCCAAACTCTGCCTCTGTCTTCATATGGCCTTCTTGTCTATATCTATGTACTATCTCCCTTTGCTTCTCTTTTATAAGGACACTTGTGATGGTATTTAGACCTTCTGGATAATCCAGGGCAGTCTCATCTCAAAATCCTTAGCTGCTTTACATCTTCAAAGACCCTTTACCCAAAGAAGGTAAAAATAGAAGTTCCAGGGATTTGGACTTGATATCTTTGACTGGCCATTATTCAAATTATTACCGGGATTTCTCAAGAGGGAGCTACAGAGGTACAGGCTTTGAAGGGAGAAGCAAAAACGCATTAATCCAATTAGTGCCATTAAAAATTCTTAAGAGAATTGTTAAAAGAGGGGAGTCATTTGGACTCAGAGTTTTGAGAGAGACTTTAGGAAAGTAGGATCTGAACTGTATTAGGAAGACTATTAAGAATTTTGCAGTGAAGGAATAAGCAGAGACCTGCAGCTGGGAATTTATAAGGTGAATTTTTGAGGTGATGAGAATCTGGTAAATATTTCTCAGCAAAGGCAATGTTGTTCAGTGATTAATATCATAGAATTATTAAAAAAAAAAAAAAAAACTGGCCAAGCATTCCTTGCTAAATGGGAGGCAACATTCTCCAAAAAATTCCATGCTCTGACAGATGTTAAAGTAGCAGCTCAGAAAACCCAAATGGCCTTCCATATGCACATGCAGATCACAATAAACTGCGGAAAATTCTTCAAGAGATGGGAATACCAGACCACCTGACCAGCCTTCTGAGAAATCTGTATGCAGGTCAGAAAGCAACAATTAGAACTGGACATGGAACAATAGCCTGACTCCAAATCCGGAAAGGAGTACGTCAAGGCTGTATATTTTCACCCTGCTTATTTAACTTAGATGCAGAGTACATCATGAGAAATGCTGGGCTGGATGAAGCACAAGCTGGAATCAAGATTGCTGGGAGAAACATCAATTACCTCAGATATGCAGATGACACCACCCTTATGGCAGAAAGTGAAAAAGAACTAAAGAGCCCCTGATGAAAGTGAAAGAGGAGAGTAAAAACAGTAAAAACTGTTGGCTTGAAACTCAACATTCAGAAAACTAAGATCATGACATCTGGTCCCATCACTTCATGGGAAATAAATGGGGAAACAGTGGAAACAGTGACTGATTTTAATTTTGGGGGCTCCAAAATCACTGCAGATGGTGACCATAGCCATGAAATTAAAAGACACTTGCTCCTTGGGAAAAAAGCTATGACCAGTCTAGACAGCTTATTAAAAACCAGAGACATTACTTTACCAACAAAGGTCCATTTAGTCAAAGCTATAGTTTTTCCAGTAGTCATGTATGGATGTGAGAGTTGGAGTATAAAGAAAGCTGAGTGATGAATAATTGATGCTTTTGAACTGTGGTGTTGGAGAAGACTCTTGAGAGTCCTTTGGACTGCAAGGAGATCCAGCCAGTCCATCCTAAAGGAAATCAGTCCTAAATATTCATTGGGAGGACTGATGCTGAAGCTGAAACTCCAATACTTTGGCCACCTGATGTGAAGAACCGACTCACTTGAAAAGACCCTGATGCTGGGAAAGATGGAAGGCAGGAGGAGAAGGGAACAACAGAGGATGAGATGGCTGGATGGCATCACCGACTCAATGGACGTGAGTGTGGGTAAACTCTGGGAGCTGGTGATGGACAGGGAGGCCTGGTGTGCTGCAGTCCATGGGGTTGCCAAGAATTGGACACGACTGAGCGACTGAACTGAACTGATGCATATGAAAAAGGCCATTTGTCTCCCTGTCTCAGAGCTCAAAACACGCACCGTCACTGAGGGCCTCTCTGAGATCCCAAGAGTGAAACGTGGCCCAAAGATACAAATTCCTTTTAGGAAGATCCAGATACCATCGACGAATTTGAGAACCAGAGCCTCCGCTCTGAAAACGTTATCAGTCTTTATGGATGCTGTTTCATTATCAATATAAATCCTCATTTACTCAAGGTTTCTGTGCAATAATCTCAGTTCACTTCTGTGTCTCCTAGCAGCTGATCACTTGTGGCTAGAGTAACTCTGGTAACTTTATTTTTGCAAAAGATGTATTTATCCTGCTGGGGAATATCATCATTTTTCTTCATTCTCTCTGACATTGTGTCCGTTATACTCTGAGTTTGCCCACAAGACAGAAATAAATAGCTCAGTCTTCTTTAAAAACAAAGTGCGAATTGAATAAATTTAGAGGCTGCTTGGTGCTCCTGATGCTGATGGAAGAGTGTCTTTCTTCAATTTATTCTGTTTCCCTTTATTTCCGAAGGAGACTGGTTATTTATTTTGCTTCATGGAGAGAGCTCTTAGCATCAGCGTTAGGGCCAGAATAATTACGAGTAATAGTTGACCAGAAACTATAGCTGAGTCAAGGCATTACTGAAAATCTGATTTACTCTCTGTTTTATGAGGTAAAAACCACAGCCGTATGCCAGACAAATTGTACCTTACAATGTTAACACTTAAGAATCCAACTCTAGTGTAAATTAACTGTGTTTGTGGTGCTGAGGAAAGGATCTCAGTGCAGAGAGCATCAGTGTTTTACTGCTTTATTTTCACAGGGAGGACTGTAATTCTCAGGAAACTGGCTCTCAGCTGCCTGGCAAATAGAGGGTTTTTTCAAGCAGCAATTTCCCAGTGAAACCCTTTTGGGCTATAAGGATCACAGTACTCTCACAGAAAGTGGAATTCAAGAGTACTCTTCAAAGCACCTTCTGGTCTTTCCTTATCCATTCTTAGCTTTTGAAGTACGTTAAGAATCCTGCTGTTTCTTTGAATTTTCCCCAGGTACACTTCTGACCTGGAGACTTGGGTCTCACCTGGATTCTGTCACCCAAGGGGTAAAGAAGTCAGTCAGGGAGAAAAACCTAATATCCTAGCCCCTCTCTGACTCTGATTTATGTGCAGGGACATTTTCTGATATTCCAGCCTGTTCCTCAATGATCTTAGGCATGACCTAAAAAAAAAAAGATAAAATTGGACAGCTACAGATTTAGGTGAAAGGAGTTGTAGGATATAAATAATGTTGGAAAGGCTTAAGAGTAGAATTAGCTAACGATAGAAAATGCTGCCAGACTGGTGGCCAAGGATTATAATTTCAAGTACCTATGTTCACTCTGGTAATATGGGGATGTACATAAAATTTTCAAACAATCTGACACAATTTCCCATCATGATACCAAGTTTACATACGAGCTTAAGTTTTATAGGAACACCTAGGAGATAGGTGGATTTCAGTTTCAGGACCATTTTAACAAAGCAAGTTGCACGGACTTTTTGTTTCCCAGTGTATATAAAAGTTATTTTTACACTATTACTGTTGTCTATTAAAGTAGCATTATGACTAAAGAAATCTACATAATTTAAAATACTTTATTTTAAAAAATTGTGATCTGAGCCTTCAGCATGTCAGTGTAGTAATATCAAAGATCACTGAACATAGATCATTATAACAAATATAATAGTAGTAAAATTGAAATATTATGGGAACTACCAAAAAGTGATACAAATGAGCAAATACTGTTGGGAAAATGGGTCTGATAAATTTGCTTAATGCAGGGTTACCACAAACCTTCAATTTGTGAAAAATGCAGTATCGGTAAAATTCAGTAAAGTGAAATACAGTGAAACAAGGTATAATATGAGTAGGTACAGAAACATGGGTTGCAGACTCTGGTGTATAGAACCATTTTTAATGAAACTATAAGACACTTTCAAAGAAATTTTCCAAGATTCATCAATTTCTTTCCTGACTTATATTCCACTAGAAATGAGAAACTTTATCCTAGTCAGTTCAACATAAACATATGCAGTTTTTAAGTCAATTCCAGATTTCCTAGGCAAATTCTCTCTTCCCCTACGTGAAGGCAGAATTCTAAGATAGCCTGCATGGTTCCTGCCCTCTAGAATTCATATTTTTTGCAGTCATTCAGTCAATCACTAATCTAGGTATGGCTGTGAATAGATTGTGAAGGTATAATTGAGAACACAAATTAGTTGACTGTAAGGAAGGGAGATTATCTTAGTGAGTCTGGCATAATTTCATGAGCCCTATAAATATGGGTCTAGACTCACTGGAAAGGAGTCTGATGCTGGGAGGGATTGGGGGTGGGAGGAGACGGGGACGACGGAGAATGAGATGGCTGAATGGCATCACTGACTCGATGGACATGAGTTTGAGTGAACTCTGGAAGTTGGTGATAGACAGGGAGGCCTGGCGTGCTGTGATTCATGGGGTCACAAAGAGTCGGACACGACCGAGCAACTGAACTGAACTGAACTGAGACATCAGAGACAGACAAATCTGATTTGAAGCTTGATAAGGAATTGATGGCATGAAAGATGGGGCAAGGAATGCAGGCAGGCTTTAAGAGCTGAGACTGGTTTGTTCTTGGAGGAGGGCAGAAGGAACAAAAAGTGACGGTTGAACTGAGAAGGTATCTTGATATCCAAAAAGAGGCAGGCAGCTCCATGTAATCAGTTGATTGGTTTATTATAGCATGGGGCTTCCAAGGCGGTGCTAGTGGTAATAGAGCCTGCCTGCCAATGCAGGAGACATAAGAGATGTGGGTTTGATCCCTGGGTTGGGAAGATCCCCTGGAAAAGATAATGGCAACCCACTCCAGTATTCTTTCTGGGGGAATCCCATGGAGAGAGAAGCCTGGCAGGCTATAGTCCATGGGGTTTCAAAGATTCAGATACTACTGAGCATCTGAGCACTAACTTACAGGTTGGGAATGGGCAGACAATGGTCTGGAAACATTTACAGGTGTACTGTGTACTGCTAAGGGGTCACTGGAACAAGTTCATGGTTAACTTAGGGTATGGCGGTAGGTGTTTGGGAAAATGAAGTGTGCTCCTAAGTCAAGATTTATGAATGGGTAACTAGTCTCATTGGAAAAGGCGATGGCACCCCACTCCAGTACTCTTGCCTGGAAAATCCCATGGATGAAGGAGCCTGGTAGGCTGCAGTCCATGGAGTAGCGAAGAGTCGGACATGACTGAGTGACTTCACTTTCACTTTTCACTTTCATGCATTAGAGAAGGAAATGGCAACCCACTCCAGTATTCTTGCCTGGAGAGTCCGAGGGACGGAGGAGCCTGGTGGGCTGCTGTCGATGGGGTCGCACAGAATCGGACACGACTGAAGCGACTTAGCAGCAGCAGCAGCAACTAGTCTCATAGGTGCCAGGAACACATCAGGGAAGGTTTTCATCATTGTTCGGGAACTAACAGCATAGAGGCCACTTGGTCCTAATGATTATTAAGCAATATCTATTAAGTACAAAGCCCTTGACAATACAGAAGTGATTTCCCACGCAGTACAGTTCTGGGTAAGGTGAGGTTAAATCCATCAGATTTGTCATTAGAAATGAAATAACTGGCTTAGTGTACTGCTATCGTCTTTGTTGGTATTTTACATTATGTGTTAGTTATTTAGCAGATAGTAAGATATATAGGGAGAAAATAGGAACAAATTGTATTGGGATCCTTACCATTTCAAATGCTATAAACTCAACTTGTACTGGTTAAACAAACAGTGGAAGTTCAAGGAGCTTCAGCTGCAGACTGAGACAGTTTCCAATGATACCAGCATTTATCCTATTCCCCTTTCACCCTATCATTAGCTAAGTTTTGGTCTCAGAGCAGCATCAGTCTATCTAAGGAGAGTAATGACTTTTGAAGAACTCTCATGACCTTGTTTGAACCATAATTCTGCCCCTGAACTAATCACAGTAGCTCAGGGAGGAAAGGTGGTTTGATTGGTCAGCCTTGGTCACATGACCTGGATATTGGCAAAAAGCAGGCCTACCTAATATATAATATCCATAAAGCATTGAGTAGAGGAAAAGTAGTTCGTAATTAGAAAGATACTGATAACTAAATTATCTCTGCTTGCATTCTATCACATTCTTTCTTTCACTAACTAGAAATGTAGTCTGTGGCGAGTCTCTTAAATAGGCTGGACTTTGGTTTCTTTCACTATAAAACGAGGTGTTGTGCTCTATGACTTATTCATCCATCTGTCCATTCTTCAGTTATTGACCACCTCTTGCCAGTATTATGCTAGTGTTAAGAATCCAAAGAAGATTAAATATGACCCCTTCCACTGATGGTCTAGAGTGGGGGACAGACACAAATGAAATAATAACAGTGAACTCATATAGGGTAATGTGGAATACAAATAGAGATAGCTGTTCTTTGTTAGGAATCTATTCTGTGCTAGGTTCTGGTTTACCTGGTTTATATGCATTACAATATTTGGCCCTCATATTATATAATAAAGCAATTGCTGGACTAAAGTACTTTAAAGATGAGAAAACCAAGATTAGAGGGATTTGGTGTTACTCAGGATCAGACGATCATAGTGGATGCTGGCAATTTTGGATTCGTGCTGGATTCTGAATACTCTGTTCATGGCACTGCACAACAAGCAGAGAGGGGGCAACTACCTCTACAGGAAAGGTTCAGGAAAATCTTCACAGCAGAGGTGACCTTACAGCTGAGTGGAAAGATAAAAGTTTGTCAAGTGGAAAAGAGGAAAAAGCATGAAAATATCTGGTTTATTTAAGAATAAACTCAACTCCTGCAAAGTCCAGTCAGGGGCTGCTGGGGAAACTGAGAAGTGCAACTAGGAAGGGAGTTGACTACAAATGTGTGAAGAGTTTTGAACAAAGGACATTGGACTTTATTTGTAGGCAGTAGGAAGCCCCTTTCAGAGATACTATGGAGGGTTTAGAACAAAACTTTGAAGAATCGTATTTTGATTTAAAGATATCACCTGTGGTCCGTTAGATGATAATATTTTGCCTAGTGTCACATGCAGTTGTACATTTGATTAGGTAGTAAAACAGAGGATCTTGAAATTGTGTGTAGAAAAATATAGGATTTACTACTTGTAATTTTTAAATTCTATGTCTTTAATATAAGAGTTAACATGTTCTTTTTTTCTCCCCTATACCATTTGTTTTCTTGGTTGGTATTTCCTGAGGAACTTGTGAATGCAGAATTTTAGATTTTATATTTTTACCTGATCTCCATTTTATGTAAAGAAAAACAAATTCAGAAAGCTCTGACTTAACTGTGGTTATATCTATGACTGGGCTTTTCAAGTTAGTGTCTTTTTCATACAAAAGACCTTGCTTTTGTATTAATCAATAACTAGGACAATTTAAATGTCTTGGGATCATTTTTGCCATGGGAAAAGATGCTCTAAGCTAGGCGTTATCAGAATAGCTGTGCTTATCATAAGGCTGTCATTGCCTTAGACTTATTTATTTTACCATGTGGACTGTGATAAATGGAATGAAATCAACTAACTGTATATTAATAATGCTGCTAAATTATTTTTGACCTGTTTTATCTGAAATTTAATTATGTTTTCATGTTCAACCATTTTTCATTTGAAAATGCCCCCTAGTACTACAGAAGTATCTCATTCATTATGATAATTTCTTTGAATGTATCACATAAAAATTGTACTTGAGTTATTATGGCTTTTCTTGTCATGATGTTAACCCTCTTGCCTGGTGCTGAAAATGCCTTTCTAGTTTAACTAGATTAGAAGGTGTCTTGATATACTGAAAGAAGATGGGTCCTACAGGATCCCTAAATTGCATGAAAGTAAAAACTTATATGCTTTGAAAAAGGAAAACCATGTCTTTTGTGTTTTTATCTGCTTTTCAAGATGTACAGTGTAGATTTTATGGGTTTTTATTTTGAATGAAAGTTTAGCTACATTTAGATAACCAAACTCATTAAATTTCCCTGTCTTGATGCTTTTTCCTTGACTACTGTCATTTCTGGATACAGAAGTTAAGTGACTATACTAGTATTACAATTGTATTGCAAGTCATACTGGGTAAACACATTAAGAGTTTGTGCCATGCTTGGCAAGTGGGATGGTTCAATCACAGTTATCTTGAAAGGAAGCTAACTTTCATGTTCTCTCCTTCTTCTCTCTCTCTGTTTCTCTGCCTGTCTCTGTCTCTATCTCCCTCATATAGGAAGAGGTTTAATAAATATTTGTCCTCAGATGGTCAGTATACTCTACACTCATATTAGAATTTTTTCTTTCAATAATTCTTTCTGTCGTCTAGTTCAGTTCAGTTCAGTTCAGTCGCTCAGTCGTGTCCGACTCTTTGCGACCCCATAAATCACAGCATGCCAGGCCTCCCTGTCCATCACCAACTCCTGGAGTTCACTCAAACTCATGTCTATCGAGTCGGTGATGCCATCCAGCCATCTCATTCTCTTCTGTCCCCTTCTCCTCCTGCCCCCAATCCTTCCCAGCATCAGACTGTTTTCCAGTGAGTCAACTCTTCGCATGAGGTGGTCACAGTATTGGAGTTTCAGCTTTAGCATCAGTCCTTCCAATGAACAATAAGGACTGATCTCCTTGCAGTCCAAGGGACTCTCAAGAGTCTTCTCCAGCACCACAGTTCAAAAGCATCAATTCTTCGGCGATCAGCTTTCTTAATAGTCCAACTCTCACATCCATTCATGACCACTGGAAAAACCATAACCTTGACTAGACGGACCTTTCTGTCCTTAGACACTTAAAATCAGTTCCCACCTGGTTTGACTCCCACTTCCATCGCATGATTTGTTGCTTGGTTTAGTTAAATTTATAAATGTATCCATGATTTACATGCAAATATATTTGCTCTGTAATTCCCTGGTGCTCAGTGGACACACTACTATTCCTCATGATTGGCTAAAGGAAAGTTTTTAATACACAATTATGTTGTTTCATTTTTGCTGATGCAGGAGTTCAGATAAGGTGATGGATTAGAAGTATACAGTCTTTATTTATATTGCAGGATGTCCTTGCTGACACAAGGGAAGTTTACATATTTAGTAAAGAAATTCTCTGTTCATCGCCCAAATAGTCTAGAAAAAGCTAGTCTTTAAAATGTAGTATTGATAAGAGAAAGGCTGAATAGGTGGAAATTATTTCCACCTAAAGGCATAGTGTGTAACACTGAGATGAGAAAACGAGTGGAGGAAAACTGTTCTGAAAGTTGGTTAAAAACTAGGTCTGATTATTTTACTTTCCCAGGTTAATACCCATTTGAGGATAAGTATTTCTCTAAAGAGACTTATGAAAAGGCAGCACACTTTTTCATTCCTCTTTGCAAAAATTTCTAACACTCCAGAAAACTGCCTGAAAACTGCTCAGAATGAATTTTACAGGCTGCTTTTTATTTTATTCTGGGAAATAATGGGAAGAGTTCATGCCAGAAAAACAGAAGGTGACATTATAGAATGCACTTTACCTAATGAAGAATAATATTTCAGTAAATGTTCAAAACAGTTTTATTGAGGTGTAACTGACACACAATAGATTGTACATATTTAAAGGGTACAGTTTCAAGACAATATACATGTATCTTTAGCTACAATTACTTTATCAGATACATGATTTGCAAATGTTTTCTCCCACTTATGGTTTTTTATTTTTTCTTAACAGTGTATACTTCAGAGATAACTCATTTTAATTTTTATGAATTCCGGTGTATCAGTTTTTCTTCTATGGATTACCCTTTTGGTGCTGTCTCTAGGAAACTTTTGCTTGTCCCAAGGTCACAAAGATTTTTTTCTTATACTTACTTTTAATTTTTTTGTCCATGATCAGTTGAGTTAATTTTTGTATAAGATGTGAGGTATATATTGAAGCTGATTTTTTTGTATATTGACATCCAGTTTTTCCAGCACTACTTGTTGAAAAGACTTTACTTTTCCTACTGAACTGTCTTTACAACTTAGTTGAAAATTAGTTTTCCTATGTGTATGGGTATATTTCTTGAGTCTATTCTGTTCCATTGGGTTATTTTTCTCTCTTTACAACAGTACCACACTATCTTGATTGTTCTAGACTTATAAGAAGCTTTGAAACCATGTGGTGCTAGTTCCCAACTTTGTCCTTTGCTAGGTTGTTTTGGCTATTATACATCCTTTGCATTTCCATAAATATTTTAGAACCAATTTCTAGATGGCGGATGAATAGAATAGCGAGACCACTCTCTCCCCCACAAATTCATCAAAAGAACATTTGAACGCAGAGTAAAGTCCACAAAACAACTTCTGAATGCTGGCAGAGGACATCAGGCACCCAGAAAAGCAGCCCATTGTCTTCGAAAGGAGGTAGGAAAAAACATAAAAGATAAAAAGAGAGACAAAAGAAGTAAGGACGGAGCTCTGTCCCAGGAAGGGATCTTTTAAAAAGAGAGAAGTTTCCAAACACCAGGAAACACTCTCACTGGCGAATCTGTGGCGAGCCTTGGTACCTCAGAGGGCCACATAACCCTCTTTTTTTTTAAGATTTTTTAGAAAACCTACAGATTACCCGCCAAACGGTAACTCCCAGCGGAGAAGCAGCAGAGACGCCTGCATGCGCCATTAGCAAGCGGGGGCTGGGCAGGGAGGAGCCAACTGAACTGCTTAGAGGGAGGACTGGGCTTGAATGCCGCGAGAACAATCTGAGAGAACTGGGGATAGCAAAGCAGACTGGGATAGCTTCCCCATGAAAAGGCGGAAAGCTCTAACCTAAAACTCTGCCAGCGCCGCTCACAGAACAAAGGACTGAGCACAGCGAGCCGGCTGCGGTAGGCCCTTCCCCCATCCCACGCCGAGACAGGCAAGGGAGGGCAGCCAGAGCCAGAGGGGGCAATTGCGGACCCAGAAAGGCATCCGATACAAACTGCAGGCAGGCTTGTTGCTAATCAAGACTTCTTGGGCTCGGGCCGGTAGATATCTGCCTGAGAAGGTGTGCTGGTTGTACACCCAGAAAACTGAGTGGCAGGGACTGGGGAGGCGATAAGTCACAGAGACCGCGCTCACCAAACACCTGGTCCCCTGAGCTGCTCGGACCGGGGAAGGCACAAAACGCAGGCCCAACCAAGTCTGCGCCTTTGTGGAGTACCCAAGAACCTGAACTTGAGCCGCTCAGACCTGGGAAGTGCATACAACCCAGCGCAAGCCTCGGACAGTTCCCGACAGAGTAATCTAGAGCCTGTGCAGTATAGACTGGGACAGCACATGCGCTGTGAGCGGGGGCAAACCCAGTGGTGGCTGAGACGCTGCGAGCACTCCCCACAGACGCCAGAGATATTTGTCTGCAGCGTTCCTCCCTTCCCAGAACAGGACTGAACAACTGAGCCTTAAAAGGTGTCCACCCGCCCCCTAGTATCAGGGCGGAAATTAGACACTGAAGAGACCAGCAAACAGAAGCTAAAACAGAGGGAACTACCTTGGAAATGACAGATAGAGAAGTCTAGAGACTACTCCAAGAATAAGACCAAAAACCAGAGGCAAGAGGCTTAAGCCCAAATCCTGAGAACACCAGAGAACTCCTGACTCCAGGGAACATTAATTGATAGGAACTCATCAAACGTCTCCATACCTACACTAAAACCAAGCACCACCCAAGGGTCAACAAGTTCCAGAGCAAGACATATCACGCAAATTCTCCAGCAACACAGGAAAATAGCCCTGAACTTCAATATACAGGCTGCCCAAAGTCACTCCAAACCCACTGACATCTCATAACTCATTACTGGACACTTCATTGCACTCCAGAGAGAAGAAATCCAGCTTCACCCACCAGAACACCGACACAAGCTTCCCTAACCAGGGAACCTTGACAAGTCACCTGTCCAACCCCACACACAGCGAAGAAACTACATAATAAAGAGAACTCCACAAACTGCCAAAAGAGGGAAAGGCCACCCCAAGCAAAGCAATATAAGCAAGATGAAGAAGCAGAGAAATACCCAGCAAGTAAAGGAACAAGATAAATGCCCACCAACACAAACAAAAGAGGAAGACATAGGGAATCTACCTGATAAAGAATTTCGAATTTTGGTGGTGAAAATTATTCAAAATCTTGAAAGCAAAATGAAGTTACAGATAAATAACCTGGAGAAAAGGATTGAGAATATGGAAGCAAGATTTAATAAGGACTTAAAGGAAATAAAAAAGAGTCAACATACAATGAATAATGCAATAGATGAGATCAGAAACACTCTGGAGGGAACAAACAGTAGAATAACAGAGGCAGAAGACAGGAGAAGTGAGCTAGAAGATAGAATTGTAGAAATAAATGAAACAGAGCAGAAAAAAGAAAAATGAATTAAAAGAAATGAGGACAATATTAGAGACCTCTGGGATAATGTTAAACACTCCAACACCCGAATCATAGGAATCCCAGAAGAAGACAAAAAGAAAGACCATGAGAGAATACTTGAGGAGATAAGAGTTGAAAACTTCCCTAAAATGGGGAAAGAAATAATCACCCAAGTCCAAGAAACCCAGAGAGTCCCCAACAGGATAAACCCAAGGCGAAATACTCCAAGACACATATTAATCAAATTAACAAAGATCAAACACAAAGAACAAATATTAAAAGCAGCAAGGGAAAAACAACAAATAACACACAAGGGGATCCCCATAAGGATAACAGCTGATCTTTCAACAGAAACTCTTCAGGCCAGGAGGGAATGGCAAGACATACTTAAAGTGATGAAAGAAAATAACCTACAGTCCAGATTACTGTACCCAGCAAGGATCTCATTCAAATATGAAGGAGAAATCAAAAGCTTTACAGACAAGCAAAAGCTGAAGGAATTCAGCATCACCAAATCAGCTCTCCAACAAATGCTAAAGGATCTTCTCTAGACTGGAAACACAGAAAGGGTGTATAAACTCGAACCCAAAGCAATAAAGAAAATGGCAATGTGATCATACTTATCAATAATCACCTTAAACGTAAATGGGTTGAATGCCCCAACCAAAAGACAAAGGCTGGCTGAATGGATACAAAAACAAGACTCCCACATATGTTGTCTACAAGAGACCCACCTCAAAACGAGGGATACATACAGACTGAAAGTGAAGGGCTGGAAAAAGATGTTCCATGCAAATAGAGACCAAAAGAAAGCAGGAGTAGCAATACTCATATCAGATAAAATAGACTTTAAAACAAAGGCTGTGAAAAGAGACAAAGAAAGAAACTACATAATGCTCAAAGGATCAATCCAAGAAGAAGATATAACAATTATAAATGTTTATGCACCCAACATAGGAGCACCACAATATGTAAGACAATTACTAACAAGTATGAAAGGGGAAATTAACAATGCAATAATAGTAGGAGATTTTAATACCCCACTTACATCTGTGGATAGATCAACTAAACAGAAAATTAACAAGGAAACACAAACTTTAAATGATACAACAGACCAGTTAGACCTAATAGATATCTATAGGACTTTTCACCCCAAAACAATGAATTTCACCTTTTTCTCAAGCGCACGCGGAACCTTTTCCAGGATAGATCACATCCTGGGCCATAAATCTAGCCTTGGTAAATTCAAAAAAATTGAAATCATTCCAAGCATCTTTTCTGACCACAATGCAGTAAGATTACATCTCAATTACGGGAGAAAAACCATTAAAAATGCCGTCATATGGAGGCTGAACAACACGCTGCTGAATAATGAACAAATCATAGAAGAAATCAAAAGAGAAATCAAAATATGCATAGAAATGAATGAAAATGAAAACACAACAACCCAAAACCTCTGGGACACTGTAAAAGCAGTGCTAAGGGGGAAGTTCATAGCAATATAGGCACAGCTCAAGAAACAAGAAGAAAGTCAACTAAATAACGTAACTCTACATCTAAAGAAACTAGAAAAGGAAGAAATGAAGAACCCCAGGGTTAGTAGAAGGAAAGAGATCATAAAAATTAGGGCAGAGATAAATGCAAAAGAAACAAAAGAGACCATAGCAAAAATCAACAAAGCCAAAAGCTGGTTCTTTGAGAAGGTAAATAAAATTGACAAACCACTAGCCAGACTCATCAAGAAACAAAGGGAGAAGAACCAAATCAATAAAATTAGAAATGAAAATGGAGAGATCACAACAGACAACACAGAAATACAAAGGATTATTAGGGAATACTATCAGCAATTATGTGGCAACAAAATGAATAACCTGGAAGAAATGGACAAATTCCTAGAAAAGTACACCTTTCCAAAACTGAACCAGGAAGAAATAGAAAATCTGAACAGACCCATCACAAGCACGGAACTAGAGGCTGTAATCGGAAATCTTCCAGCAAACAAAAGCCCAGGTCCAGACGGCTTCACAGCTGAATTCTACCAAAAATTTAGAGAAGAGCAAAATGTCTACTAGGATTTAAATTGAGATTGTATTAAATCTACAGATCAATTTGAGAGAGAATCAACATCTTAACAGTATCTCATCCTCTGACTAGTGAATGTTGAATAACTCTCCGTTTATTTATTCCTTTATTTCTCTTGGCATTGTTTTGTAGTATATAGATCATGTAGTATTTTTTCAGGTATACACCTAATTATTTGCATATAATATTGGTTTTTTTAAAATAAAATTTCCATGTGCAATTGCTTTTTACTGTTATATAGAAACAAAATTGATTTTTACATGTTGATTTTTATCCTGCACACTTGCTATTAGTTTTTTTTTAAATAGATTACACTAAGTTTTATACATATTTAAATAATTGTATACTGGTTGTTTTATATTTGAGAAGGCAATGGCACACCACTCCAGTACTCTTGCCTGGAAAATCCCATGGACAGAGGAGCCTGGTAGGCTGCAATCCATGTGGTCACGAAGAGTCGGACATGACAGAGTTACTTCACTTTCACTTTTCACTTTCATGCATTGGAGAAGGAAATGGCAAGTTGTTTTATATATCACTATGTTTGATGTTTAGGGGCTGTGAACATGTAGTAGTTGATTTGTTTTAAGTCACCCTTGAAGAATTTAACAGTTCTATAACAATTGGGTTTCCCTGGTGGTTCAAATGGTAAAGAATCTGCCTGCAATGTGAGAGACCTGGGTTCAATTTCTGGGTCTGGATGATCCCCTGAAAAAGGGAATGGCTGCAGACTCCAGCACTTTTGCCTGGAGAATTCCGTGGACCTCGTAGTCTGTAAGTCTACAGTCTGTGGGGTTGCAGAGAGTCAGACATGACTGAGCAGCTAACATGCTACATGCCATAACAATTAACATTTAGATCTCCATCAGAGAGTGCATAGTATTATAAGAGTTATGGCTGGGACCCAAATGCAGTTAGAAATAAAATAACCATTTCTTGCCAGAGACCAAGAGTAACTTGAAATTTTAAATAATTCCTTATATATTATGCTGGGTAAATACTAAATAATAATAATATTAAATATTAATATGTTAGATGGGATAAAACTCTTCTCAATATTGATTTACCTTCATATAACATTTGTCTTCTAAAGAAACAGAATGATACTTTGAAGTAACGAGTGTCCCTCTTTTAGGTCATTATCATCTGTTCTTTGTCGTTTGGAACATTGTAGAGAACTGTAAATAGGATTAGTAACAGTATTCTGCTTTTATCAAAGTGCATTTAATAAAGGTGTTGGATTATATTCTTCTTAATATTTCAAGTATTAAAACTTTGTTCTTTTAGGATGTTTACAGAGAACTCATCATAGCCAATAAATCACTTTCAGAAGAAATCTGTTCAAAGACAGATTTATATTGAAAGCATTCTCTTTCTCTATTTAAAGACCTGCAAATGTGAAATAATCCTAACTTGCATGGAATTTATCAGGTAAATAGTTTCTTTTAATCTCATTTTGGGAACCAACTTTGTAATAGAAAAAGCTTTTTATTTCAATTATTAGGCAATTAGATAAGGATTGCTTTTGAGAAATCACTCATTCATCTGGATTAGACAGTTCTGGGTGCTTCCGTATGTCTCTGTTTTTTGCTGATCATGACATTGCTCATTCTATGTTGGGATTGCCTGTATACATGTTGATGATCTCTGACTGTCAGCTCTGTGCAGTCAAGAGTCTCATCATTCTTCTGCTGCCTAGCACTGTGTGGAAGACAGAAGACATTCCAAAAATTCTACTACTGAATGAGTTACTTTAAGACATGTTGTTTTAAATCTAGTTTTTAGTAACTCGTTTCTATGAAGGGTATTAAATCAGTAAGTCATTTAGAATTTTAGTGATCTTACTTGTTTAAACATTATACAACTAAATCCTAATCTTAGTAGGTAAACCAACTATAATTTTTTAAGATCTTTTTTTGTGGTCAGGGAATGAAACATTTTCAACATTATGTGATGCTAATATGCAAAACAGATGTTAGGTCAGAATACTTTGTAAGTCACTTTCTCTAATTAGCATATTGCAAAATTGTTATTGTAATGTTTCTTCCTATCACACTTTTTATGAAGTATGCAAATATTAATAATAAAAGCATTTTCAAAGGAAAGGAAAGTAGATAAATTTGAAGCTAGTTGTATTTGTTTATAATTCTAGTTTAAATTGAATGGAAATGAAGTTTAAAACTAATTATTAAAGTGTGTTTTTTTCATATTTGTAGATGTTGCTATTCATACAACCCTTCTCCCTGATTATACACTTCAGGTAATGAGAAACAAAGGTTAAATCCCCTTTGCATCTGGTTATCTTACATTTGGACCAACTACATTTTCTGCTTCAATTACTAAAGGTTTCTAAACTTTTCAGACAAAGGAAGCTTTTTGAATTTTCTAATTGATACCATGGAACTGTGGCTTAGCACCAAGCACAAATTATATATTTCAAAGAGAAGTTAATATTGAGTATAAGCCCTTTATTTTGCAGAAGAATCACATATTATGTTTGGAAGCTCTATGATAATAGATAAAATAATCTCTTATCTTTAGGGATATAGAATTTATTTAAATCTGCTCAACAAAAATCCTCCCAGGTGAATGGAAACCATGAGAATTTTTTTTTTAATTTTTAATTTTTATTTTTTTAAATTTATTTTATTGGAGGCAAGTTACCTTACATTAATATATTGGTTGCTTTTGCCATACATTGACATGAATCCGCCCTGGGTGTACATGTATTCCTTTTCTTGAACCCCCCTCCCACGTCCCTCCTCCCCATATCCTCCCTCCAAGTCATCCCTGTGCACCAGCCCCAAGCATCCTGTATCATGAGTCGAACCTGGACTGGTCACTTATGATAATATACATGCTACAATGCCGTTCTCCCCAATCATCCCACCTTCACCCTCTCCCACAGAGTCCCAAAGACTGTTCTATATGCCTATGTCTCTTTTGCAGTCTCGTATACAGGGTTAAGGTTACCATCTTTCTAAATTCCATATATATGCATTAGTATACTGTATTGATGTTTTTCTTTCTGGCTTATTTCACTCTGTATAATTGGCTCCAATTTCATCCACCTAATTAGAACTGATTCAAATGCATTCTTTTTGATGGCTGAAAAATACTCCATTGTGTATATGTACCAAAGCTTTCTTATCCATTCATCTGCAGATGGACATCTAGGTTGCTTCCATGTCCTGGCTATTATAAACAGTGCTGCAATGAACATTGGAGTACATGTGTCTCTTTCAATTCTGGTTTCCTCGGTGTGTATGCCCAAGAGTGCGATTGCTAGATCATATGGCAGTTCTATTTCCAGTTTTTTGAGGAATCTCCACACTGTTCTCCATAGTGGCTGTACTAGTTTGCATTCCCACCAACAGTGTAAGTGGGTTTCCTTTTTTCCACACCCTCTCCAGCATTTATTGCATGTAGACTTTTGGATAGCAGTCATTCTGACTGGTGTGAAATGGTACCTCATTGTGGTTTTGATTTGCATTTCTCTGATTATGAGGGATGTTGAGCATTTTTTCATGTGTTTGTTAGCCATCTTTATGTCTTTGAGAAATGTCTGTTTAGTGCTTTGGCCCATTTTTTGATTGGGTCACTTATTTTTCTGGAGTTGAGCTGCAGGAACTGCTTGTATATTTTGGAGATTAATCCTTTATCAGTTGCTTCATTTGTTATTATTTTCTCCCATTCTGAAGGCTGTCTTTTCACCTTGCTTATAGTTTCCTTTGCTGTGCAGAAGCTTTTGATTTCAATTAGGTCCCATTTGTTTATTTTTGCTTTTATTTCCAATATTCTGGGTTGTGGGTCTTGGAGGATCCTGCTGTGATTTATGTCGGAGAGTGTTTTGCCTATGTTCTCCTCTAGGAGTTTTATAGTATCTGTTCTTACATTTAGCTCTCTAATCCATTTTGAGTTTATTTTGGTGTATGGTGTTGGGAAGTGTTCTAGTTTCATTCTTTTACAAGTGGCTGACCAGTTTTCCCAGCACCGCTTGTTAAAGAGACTGTCTTTTGTCCATTTTATATTCTTGCCTCCTTTGTCGAAGATAAGGTGTCCATAGGTGCGTGGATTTATCTCTGGGCTTTCTATTTTGTTCCATTGATCTATATTTCTGTCTTAATGCCAGTACCATAGTGTCTTGATGACTATGGCTTTGTAGTAGAGCCTGAAGTCTGGCAGGTTAATTCCTCCAGTTCCATTCTTCTTCTTCAAGATTGCTTTAGCTATTCAAGGTTTTTTGCATTTCCATACAAATTGTGAGATTATTTGTTCTAGTTCTGTGAAAAATATCGTTGGTAGTTTGATAGGGATTGCATTGAATGTATAAATTACTTTGGGTAGTATACTCATTTTCACAATATTTATTCTTCCAATCCATGAACACGGTATATTTCTCCATCTGTTAGTGTCCTCTTTGATTACTTTCACTAGTGTTTTATAGTTTTCTATGTACAAGTCTTTTGTTTCCTTAGGTAGATATATTCCTAAGTATTTAATTCTTTTCGTTGCAACAGTGAATGGAATAGTTTCCTTAATTTCTCTTTCTATTTTCTCATTATTAGTGTATAGGAATGCAAGGGATTTCTGTGTGTTGATTTTATATCCTGCAACTTTACTGTATTCATTGATTAGCTCTAGTAGTTTTCTGGTAGAGTCTTTAGGGTTTTCTGTGTAGAGGATCATGTCATCAGCGAAAAGTGAAAGTTTTACTTCTTCTTTTCCAATTTGTATTCCTTTAATGTCTTTTTCTGCTCTGATTGCTGTAGCCAAAACTTCCAGAACTATGTTGAATAGTAGTGGTGAGAGTGGGCACCCTTATCTTGTCCTGACTTTAGGGGAAATGCTTTCAGTTTTTCACCATTGAGGATAATCTTTGCTGTGGGTTTGTCATATATAGCTTTTATTATGTTGAGATATGTCCCTTCTATTCCCACTTTCTGGAGAGTTTTTATCATAAATGGATGTTGTATTTTGTCAAAGGCTTTCTCTGCATCTATTGAGATAATCATATGATTTTTATGTTTCAGTTTGTTAATGTGATGTATTATGTTGATTGATTTGCGGATATTGAAGAATCCTTGCATTCCTGGGATAAAGCCCACTTGGTCATGATGTATGATCTTCTTAATGTGTTGTTGGATTATGATTGCTAGAATTTTGTTAAGGATTTTTGCATCTATGTTCATCAGTGATATTGGCCTGTAGTTTTCTTTTTTGTGGGATCTTTACCAGGTTTTGGGATTAGGGTGATGGTGGCCTCATAGAATGAGTTTGGAAGTTTCCCTTCCTCAGCAATTTCCTGGAAGAGTTTGAGTAGAATAGGTATTAGCTCTTCACTAAATTTTTGGTAGAATTCAGCTGTGAAGCCGTCTGGACCTGGGCTTTTGTTTGCTGGAAGATTTCCGATTACAGCCTCTAGTTACGTGCTTGTGATGGGTCTGTTCAGATTTTCTATTTCTTCCTGGTTCAGTTTTGGAAAGGTGTACTTTTCTAGGAATTTGTCCATTTCTTCCAAGTTATTCATTTTGTTGCCATATAATTGCTGATAGTATTCCCTAATAATCCTTTGTATTTCTGTGTTGTCTGTTGTGATCTCTCCATTTTCATTTCTAATTTTATTGATTTGGTTCTTCTCCCTTTGTTTCTTGATGAGTCTGGCTAGTGGTTTGTCAATTTTATTTACCTTCTCAAAGAACCAGCTTTTGGCTTTGTTGATTTTTGCTATGGTCTCTTTTGTTTCTTTTGCATTTATCTCTGCCCTAATTTTTATGATCTCTTTCCTTCTACTAACCCTGGGGTTCTTCATTTCTTCCTTTTCTAGTTTCTTTAGATGTAGAGTTACGTTATTTAGTTGACTTTCTTCTTGTTTCTTGAGCTGTGCCTATATTGCTATGAACTTCCCCCTTAGCACTGCTTTTACAGTGTCCCAGAGGTTTTGGGTTGTTGTGTTTTCATTTTCATTCATTTCTATGCATATTTTGATTTCTCTTTTGATTTCTTCTATGATTTGTTCATTATTCAGCAGCGTGTTGTTCAGCCTCCATATGACGGCATTTTTAATGGTTTTTCTCCCGTAATTGAGATGTAATCTTACTGCATTGTGGTCAGAAAAGATGCTTGGAATGATTTCAATTTTTTTGAATTTACCAAGGCTAGATTTATGGCCCAGGATGTGATCTATCCTGGAAAAGGTTCCGCGTGCGCTTGAGAAAAAGGTGAAATTCATTGTTTTGGGGTGAAAAGTCCTATAGATATCTATTAGGTCTAACTGGTCTGTTGTATCATTTAAAGTTTGTGTTTCCTTGTTAATTTTCTGTTTAGTTGATCTATCCACAGATGTAAGTGGGGTATTAAAGTCTCCCACTATTCTTGTGTTATTGTTAATTTCCCCTTTCATACTTGTTAGTAATTGTCTTACTATTGTGGTGTTCCTATGTTGGGTGCATAAATACTTATAATTGTTATATCTTCTTCTTGGATTGGTCCTTTGAGCATTATGTAGTTTCCTTCTTTGTCTCTTTTCACAGCCTTTGTTTTAAAATCTATTTTATCTGATATGAGTATTGCTACTCCTGCTTTCTTTTGGTCTCTATTAGCGTGGATTATCTTTTTCCAGCCCTTCACTTTCAGTATGTATGTGTCCCTCGATTTGAGGTGGGTCTCTTGTAGATAACATATGTGGGGGTCTTGTTTTTGTATCCATTCAGCCAGCCTTTGTCTTTTGGTTGGGGCATTCAACCCATTTACATTTAAGGTGATTATTGATAAGTATGATCACATTGCCATTTTCTTTATTGCTTTGGGTTCGAGTTTATATATCCTTTCTGTGTTTCCAGTCTAGAGAAGATCCTTTAGCATTTGTTGGAGAGCTTGTTTGGTGATGCTGAATTCTCTCAGCTTTTGCTTGTCTGTAAAGCTTTTGATTTCTCCTTCATATTTGAATGAAATCCTTGCTGGGTACAGTAAACTGGGCTGTAGGTTGTTTTCTTTCATCACTTTAAGTATGTCTTGCCATTCCCTCCTGGCCTGAAGAGTTTCTGTTGAAAGATCAGCTGTTATCCTTATGGGGATCCCCTTGTGTGTTATTTGTTGTTTTTCCCTTGCTGCTTTTAATATTTGTTCTTTGTGTTTGATCTTTGTTAATTTGATTAATATGTGCCTTGGGGTATTTCGCCTTAGGTTTATCCTGTTGGGGACTCTCTGGGTTTCTTGGACTTGGGTGATTATTTCCTTCCCCATTTTAGGGAAATTTTCAACTCTTATCTCCTCAAGTATTCTCTCATGGTCTTTCTTTTTGTGTTCTTCTTCTGGGACTCCTCTGATTCGAATGTTGGGGTGTTTAATATTGTCCCAGAAGTCTCTAATATTGTCCTTATTTCTTTTAATTCTTTTTTCTTTTTCCATCTCTGTTTCATTTATTTCTACAATTCTACCTTCTAGCTCGCTTATCCTGTCTTCTGCCTCCGTTATTCTACTCTTTGTGCCCTCGAGAATGTTTCTGATCTCATCTATTGTATTATTCGTTATATATTGACTCTTTTTTATTTCCTCTAATTCCTTATTGAACATTTCTTCCATCTTCTCAATCCTTTTCTCCAGTTTATCTGTAACTCCATTTTGCTTTCCAGATTTTGAATCATTTTCACAATTAAAATTTGAAATTCTTTATCGGGTAGGTTCCCTATATCTTCCTCTTTTGTTTGTGTTGGTGGGCATTTATCCTGTTCCTTTACTTGTTGGGTATTTCTCTGCCTCTTCATCTTGCTTATATTGCTGTGTTCAGGGTGGCCTTTCCGTCTTCTGGCAGTTTATTGAGTTCTCTTTATTATGTAGTTACCTCATTGTGTGTGGGGTTGGATGGATGACTTGTCAAGGTTCCCTGGTAAGGGAAGCTTGTGTCGATGTTCTGGTGGGTGGAGCTGGATTTCTTCTCTCTGGAGTGCAATGAATTGTCCAGTAATGAGTTTGAGATGTCAGTGGGTTTGGAGTGGCTTTGGGCAGCCTGTATATTGAAGCTCAGTGCTATTCTCCTGTGTTGTTGGATAGTTTGCGTAGTATGTCTTTCACTGAAACTTGTTGACCCTTGGGTGGTGCCTGGTTTCAGTGTATGTATGGAGGCATTTGATGAGTACCTATCAATTAATGTTCTCTGGAACAGGAGATCTCTGGTGTTCTCTGGATTTGGCCTTAAGCCTCTGCCTCTGGTTTTCAGTCTTATTCTTGCAGTAGGCTCACGGCTTCTCCCTCTGTTACTTCCAAGGCAGTTCCTTCTGTTGAAAATGCTCTTCTGTTTTCTGGTCTCCTCAGTGTCTAATTCCCGTCCTGACACCAGGATGTGGTGGTGGAAACTTTTTTTTTTTTTCAGCTCACCTATTCAGTCCTGCTATGGAGAGGGAGGAACAGCTTACAAATATCCCTGGCGTCTCTGGGGATTGCTCGCAGTGTCTCGGCTACACTGGGAATGCTCCCACTTGAGGCGTGTATGCTTTCCCTGTTTATGCTGCTTAGGCTTTAGTTTGCTCTGCTGCGAGCTGTCTGCGGCTGGCGCTGGGTTGCATGCACTTCCCAGGTCTGAGCGGCTCAGGTTCAGGTCCTTGGGTACTCGAAAAAGGCGCAGACTTGGCTGGGCCTGCGTTTTGTGCCTTCCCCGGTCCTAGTAGCTCAGGTGACCAGGTGTTTGGCGAGCGCAGTCACTGCGACTTATCGCCTTCCCGGTCCCTGCCGCTTGGTTTTCTGGGAGTACAACCGGTGCACTTTCTCAGGCGGATATCTACTGGCCTGAACCCAAGTTGTCCTGGCCAGCAAGGAGGCCTGCCTGCAACTTGGCACGGGAAGCCTCTCTGGGGCTGCGGCTGCCCCCGCCCTGGCCTTGGCTGCCCTCCCCGCTCGTGTCGGCACAGGCTGGGGGAAGGGCCGCCCGCTCCTGGCTCGCATTGCTCAGTTCCCTGGTTCTGTGGGCGGGGCTAGCGGAGTCCCGGGTTGGGGCTTTTCCCAGGCTTTTCCTAGCCATTTCGCCTATTGGTATCTTAAGTTCGAGCCCTCAGTCTGCCCTGGGGCGTTCAAGCCCGGTTCACCCTCTAATCTCGCAGCCCGTTCTCCCTCTAAGCCCTGCTGCCGGCGCCTCCCTGCCCAGCCCCCGCCTGCTAGTGAGGGACATGGGCGTCTGCACCACTTCTCCGCTGAAAGTTTCCTCTGGGCACTTAGTCTGTTAGTTTTAATTATTTATGTCTTTTGTCTCCCAGTTATGCGGCCCTCTGAAATTCCACTCGCCAGTGTTTCCAGGTGTTTGGAAACTTCTCTTTTTTTTTTTTTAAGCCTCCCTTCCTGGGATGGAGCTCCGTCCCTCTCTCTTTTGTCTCTCTTTTTATCTATTTCCTACCTCCTTTCGTCCATTATGGGCTGCTTTTCTGAGTGCCTGATGTCTTCTGCCAGTATTCAGAAGTTTTTTGTGGGATTTACTCAGTGTTCAAATGTTCTTTTGTTGATTTTGTGGGGTAGAAAGTGGTCGCCCTGTCGTATTCCTCTGCCATCTTCCCGTGCTCCTCCCATGAGAATTTTGAAAAGGAGAGAGTCCTCTTTTTGTTTGAGACAAGTTCATCTGTAAATCTCAATCAAGATGCATATTTACTTGACTGTTTTCATTGATTTGATTCTGAGTTGCCAAAGGAACAATCAGTTCAGTTCAGTTCAGTCCAGTCGCTCAGTCGTGTCCGACTCTTTGCGACCCCTTGAATCACAGCACACCAGGCCTCCCTGTCCATCACCAACTCCCAGAGTTCACCCAAACTCATGTCTATCGAGTCAGTGATGCCATCCAGCCATCTCATTCTCCGTCGTCCCCTTCTCCTCCCGCCCCCAACCTTTCCCAGCATCAGAGTCTTTTCCAGTGAGTCAACTCGTCACATGAGGTGGCCAAAGTATTGGAGTTTCAGCTTTAGCATCAGTCCTTCCAATGAACACCCAGGATTGATCTCCTCTAGAATGGACTGGTTGGATCTCCCTGCAGTCCAAGGGACTCTCAAGAGTCTTCTGCAGCACCATAGTTCAAAAGCATCAATTCTTCGGCAATCAGCTTTCTTCACAGTCCAACTCTCACGTCCATACATGACCACGGGAAAAACCATAGACTTGACGAGACGGACCTTTGTTGGCAAAGTAATGTATCTGCTTTTTAATATAATATCTAGGTTGGTCATAACTTTCCTTCCAAGGAGTAAGCGTCTTTTAATTTCATGGCTGCAATCAGCATCTGCAGTGATTTTGGAGCCCAAAAAAATAAAGTCTGACACTGTTTCCACTGTTTTTCCATCTATTTCCCATGAAGTGATGGGACCAGATGCCATGATCTTTGTTTTCTGAATGTTGAGCTTCAAGCCAACCTTTTCACTTTCTTCTTTCACTTTCATCAAGAGGCTTTTTAGTTCCTCTTCACTTTCTGCCATCAGGGTGGTGTCATCTGCATATCTGAGGTTATTGATATTTCTCCCAGCAATCTTGATTTCAGCTTGTGCTTCTTCCAGCCCAGCATTCCTCATGATGTACTCTGCATATAAGTTAAATATGCAGGGTGACAATATATAACCTTGACATACTCCTTTTCCTATTTGGAACCAGTCTGTTGTTCCACGTCCAGTTCTAATTGTTGCTTCCTGACCTGTATACAGATTTCTCAAGAGGCAGGTCAGGTGGTCTGGTATTCCCATCTCTTTCAGAATGTTCCACAGTTTATTGTTATCCACACAGTCAAAGGCTTTGGCATAGTCAATGAAGCAGAAATAGATGTTTTTCTGGAACTCTTTTGCTTTCTCCATGATCCAGCGGATGTTGGCAATTTGATCTCTGGCACCTCTGCCTTTTCTAAAACCTGCTTGAACATCAGGGAGTTCACGGTACACATACTGCTGAAGCCTGGCTTGGAGAATTTTGAGCATGACTTTACTAGCGTGTGAGATGAGTTCAATTGTGCGGTAGTTTGAGCATTCTTTGGCATTGCCTTTCTTTGGGATTGGAATGAAGACTGACCTATTCCAATCCTATGGCCACTGCTGAGTTTTCAAATTTGCTGGCATATTGAGTGCAGCATTTTCACAGCATCATCTTTCAGGATTTGAAATAGCTCAATGGAATTCCATCACCTCCACTAGTTTTGTTTGTAGTGATGCTCTCTAAGGCCCACTTGACTTCACATTTCAAGATGTCTGGCTCCAGATGATTGATCATGCTATCGTGATTATCTTGGTCATGAAGATCTTTTTTGTACAGTTCTTCTGTGTATTCTTGCCAACTCTTCTTAGTATCTTCTGCTTCTCTTAGGTCCATACCATTTCTGTCCTTTATGGAGCCCATCTTTGCATGAAATGTTCCCTTGATATCTAATTTTCTTGAAGAGATCTCTTGTTTTTCCTATTCTGTTGTTTTCCTCTATTTCTTTGCATTGATCGCTGAGGAAGGCTTTCTTATCTCTCCCTGCTCTTCTTTGGAACTCTGCATTCAGATGCTTATATCTTTCGTTTTCTCCTTTGCTTTTTGCCTCTCTTCTTTTCACAGCTATTTGTAAGGCCTCCTCAGACAGCCATTTTGCTTTTTTGCATTTGTTTTCCATGGGGATCATCTTGGTCCCGTCTCCTGTACAATGTCATGAACCTCCATCCAGAGTTCATCAGGCACTCTATCAGATCTAGTCCCTTAAATCTATTTCTCTTTTCCACTGTATAATCATAAGGGATTTGATTTAGGTCATATCTGAATGGTCTAGTGGTTTTCCCTACTTTCTTCAATTTAAGACTGAATTTGGCAATGAGGAGTTCATGATCTGAGCCACAGTCAGCCCCTGGTCTTCTTTTTGCTAACTGTATAGAGCTTCTCCATCTTTGGCTGCAAAGAATACAATCAATCTGATTTCAGTTTTGACCATCTGGTGATGTCCATGTGTAGAGTCTTCTCTTGTTTTGTTGGAAGAGGGTGTTTGCTATGACCAGTGCATTCTCTTGGCAAAACTATTAGCCTTTGTCCCGCTTCATTCTGTGTTCCAAGGCCAAATTTGCCTGTTATTCCAGGTGTTTCTTGACTTCCTACTTTTGCATTCCAGTCCCCTATAACGAAAAGGACATCTCTTTTGGGTGTTAGTTATAGAAGGTCTTGTAGGTCTTCATAGAACCATTTAACTTTGGCTTCTTCAGCGTTACTGGTTGGGGCATAGGCTTGGATTACTGTGATACTGAATGGTTTGCCTTGGAAATGAACAGAAATCATTCTGTCGTTTTTAAGATTTCATCCAAGTACTGCATTTTGGACTCTTTTGTTGACCATGATGGCTACTCCATTTCTTCTAAGGGATTCCTGCCCACAGTAGTAGATATAATGGTCATCTGAGTTAAATTCACCCATTCCAGTCCATTTTAGTTCATTGATTCCTAGAATGTCTACGTTCACTCTTGTCATCTCCTGTTTGACCACTTCCAATTTGCCTTGATTCATGGACCTAACATTCCAGGTTCCTATGCAGTATTGCTCTTTACACCATCGGACCTTGCTTCCATCACCAGTCACATCCACAACTGGGTATGGAGCTTTGACTCCATCCCTTCATTCTTTCTGGAGTTATTTCTCCACTGATCTCCAGTAGCATACTGGGCACCTACTGACCTGGGGAATTTCTCATTCAGTATCCTATCATTTTGCCTTTGATACTGTTCATGGGGTTCTCAAGGCAAGTATACTGAAGTCATTTGCCATTCCCTTCTCCAGTGGACCACATTCTGTCAGACCTCTCCATCACGACCTGTCGTCTTGGGTGGCCCCACATGACATGGCTTAATTTCATTGAATTAGACAGGGCTGTGGTCCATGTGATCAGATCAACTAGTTTTCTGTGATTATGATTTCAGTGTGTCTGCCCTCTGATGCCCCCTCGCAATACCTACCATCTTATATTGGTTTCTCTTACCTTGGTCGTGGAATATCTCTTCACAGCTGCTCCATTAAAGCGCAGCTGCTGTTCCTTACCTTGGACGTGGGATCACTCCTCTCAGCCAAGCTTCTGTGCATGGTCGGTTACGCCGGAGGTGCCGGAGCGGCATCTCTCGCGTCTGCACCGCTGGGGCCGGCGCCTCTCGCATCTGAACAATACTTCAGTGTAAATCACAAGAACTTGGGATAGGAATAGGGTATAGAAAATCTGGGGATATTACTTGGGTAAAGTTCCATATTGCAGAGAAACGGTAGGGAGGTCTTAAAGAGAGTTTTTTATAGATATATGTCTTAGTTTGGGTTTCTTCAGAGCAGAGCCTGAGACCAGGATTTTGGTGCAGAGATTGTTTAGAGAGTGATTCCTGATACTGGAGTTAGGATTGGGGAAGGAGACAGAAGGATGCAGGGAAAGTCAGCACGTCAGGATGTTATCAGAGATGCTATGGTGAGTGATGCACATTGGATTCTACTGAGACCATGGAGATGTGTGCAGAATATCTCAGAATTTTCCAGTTGGAGGAGGCAGAATGTTTGTCTCCAGGGTCCTGTCTGTTACTACTTAAAGGTGGATTCAAGGGTCTTCCTGCCCTATTCTTCCAAACAGTACTTGCAAGAAATGAACAGGCTATTAAAGCATCTAAAAAGGAGTTGAGACTAAATGGAGAAGGATGGTGCTTGATACGGCAGCACATATACTAAACGCAGAAGGACGAACAGTTGCCACTTCAGCTTAAATGCTGGCGGTCTAAAGTGAGGCTGAGCCCCACAAAACTGTCCACTGGAGCTCTAACTGAAGTGGACAGATGTGGACAGACATGAGGCACCAGCAGCATCACCTCAAACAAGATTGTTACTTTCTGCAACTTGGAATTGGCATACACAAAAAAGTACGGTAGAGGTGAGGTAGGAGAGATCAGGGACTTCCCTCGTGGCTCAGATGGTAAGAATGCAGGAGACCTGGGTTTGATCCCTGGGTTGGGAAGATCTCCTGGAGGAGGACATGGCAACCCACTTTACAGATAAAGTGGTAGTTGGAATGGTGTACATGGGATGATATTAATTTACATTAGAACATTAGAAAAATAGAGTTTGACTCTGAGAAGTATCTGGAGGAGGGTATGGCAACCCACTCCAGTATTCTTGCCTGGAGTATCCACATGGACAGAGGAGCCTGGTGGGCTGCAGTCCATGGGCTCACAAAGAGTTGGACACGAATGAGCAGCTAAGCACTAAGAAGTATATATGCAAATAAAAGAGAACAGAGACTCAAAGGTGAAAAAAGGACAGAATACTAGAGAAATTATAAAAGAGTTAAAAGAGAATAGAACAGATTGAAAAAAGTGAGGTAGGTGAGCTATTGAAAGACATTAAAGAAAACAATAAGGCCTTTACAAAAATTAAAACCATATTGGTACCAATAAGTAGAATAGGTGATGGAAAAAGAGCCAGTGTTAATTTATAATGGTAATAAACAATTGCTTAATGCTAATATTTACTTACTACATACTAAGAACTCTTCTGAGTTCTCATTGACTAAGACTCATTCACTACTCAGAAAACTTATATTAGTTAGTGTTCAGTTCAGTTCAGTCATGTCTGACTCTTTGCGACCCCATGGACTGCAACATGCCAAGCTTCCCTATCCATCACCAACTCCAGGAGCTTGCTCAAACTCATGTCCATCGAGTCAGTGATGCCATCCAAACCATCTCGTCCTCTGTCATCCCCTTCTATTCCTGCCTTCAATTTTTCCCAGCATCAGGGTCTTCTCTGATAGTTCTTTACATCAGGTAGCCAAAGTATTGGTTTCAGCTTCAGCATCAGTTCTTCTAATGAATATTCAGGACTAATTTCCTTTAGGATTGACTGGTTTGATCTTGCAGTTCAAGAGACTCTGAAGAGTCTTCTCCAACACCACATTTCAAAAGCATCAATTCTTTGGTGCTCAGCTTTCTTTATAGTCCAACTCTCACACCCATACATGACTACTGAATAAACCTTTGCTTTGACTAGATGGACCTTTGTCATCCAAGTAATGTCTCTGCTTTTTAATATGCTGTCTTGACTAGTTAGTATTAGTACTGTCTTTATTCTATAAATGAGGAAACAGGTACAGCCATCCTGCCCCAGCTATATCTCTTTATTAAGAGTCTGTGCATGTGTGTTTGCTCAGTCACTTCAGTAGTGTCAGATTCTTTGTGACCCTATGGACTGTAGCCCACTAGGCTCCTCTGTCCATGGGATTTTCCAAGCAAGAATACTGGAGTGGGTTGCCATGCCCTCCTCCAGGGAATCTTCCCAACCCAGAGATCAAACCTCCATCTTTTACGTCTCCTGCATTGGCAGGTGCATCCTTTAACACTAGCGTGCACGCGCAGCCATCTTGCCCAAGCTGTATCTCTTTATTAAGAGTCCAGGCTGTATAAAATTAAATTACACATATGTGCAAAGTCTTTTCAGCTCTGTATCATTATTGTTAGATAATGTGGAAGCAAGAACACATTTGAGGTGATTCCATAGACAAAACAATGAAAGCAATTAGCTATAAAGATGAGAGAATAGAGATGCAAATTTTGCATAGTTGTCAATGAATTAGAGGCTGAAATGAATATCAAAATAGCAATAAAACTTTCCATATATGAAAGAATAACTGAATTTACAAATCTAAACTTGAAACACTATGTTCCAAAAAAAGTAGAATTATCAACCCTGAAGGGTCATATGTTCAAGATTAAATAACGAGTACTATAGTCATCCATCAGAAAAAGTAGTTACCTTGGAAAGGGAAGAATAGGCTGAACTCAGATTCTTCATAGCAGTATGCCATGTCAAGAGATGGCAGAGCATGTATGCAGAATTCTGAAGTTAAAACTTATGATTCTAAAATTTAATAAACAGCTACATTTTAATCCATTAATAAAGGCAACAGTCCTTTAGTAAATAAGAAAGGATTCAGGGAGTATAGTACCATGAGATACTGCGAAGGAAAGCATCTTAGTTATGAATTCTGTTAACCAACCTGTATCAGATCGCTTTTCTAAGAAAGCCATCACTCCAAATGTTTTCACTTTAAACCAGAGTTCTCACTTTGCTTATGGTTCTGTGTGTAGGCTGAGCACTTTCTGATCTGGGCAACTTGGTCAGTGTCTCTGGGCTCTCATGCATCTGTTTTTAGCTACGTGTCTCCCGGCAGTTGAATGATCCAGAATAGCCTCACTCAAATGTCCATGGTTGGCAATCTGTTGCCTGAGCCAACGGGGTAGTTGGGTTGCCTCTCTCATCACAGCTGACTGCCCTAGATTTATTAGCAGGTGGAGGTGGCAGAGATCCCAAAAGTAAAAGTACCACAAGAGTGGGAATTGCAATGCCTCCTGTGATCTTGGGTCAGAATACATGTAGTATTGCTCCGCAGCATTCCACCAGCCTAAGCATTTTGCAAGGAATAAAGACATATATCCATCTCTTTTAGGAGAAATTGAAAAGTATTAAGGTCAGTTTTGACATCTGTCATACAACTGAAAAGGTAAAATTTAAAACAAACAACAACCCTAGGAAATGCGGAAGCAATAGTATCAAAAACTGCATATGCATTCTGAACTCATATAAATATAAAAGTAAGGACAAAGATTTGTAGGTATATTACATTTAGAGATTAGAATACCAACCCAGATCAAAATATAAAAGTACTAAAATAAAGCAAGTGATATGTTGTTAGAGGAAGTAGAAGTGTATACCTAAACTTTCATAGTGTGGAAATAATAGATGCTTTCTAAACTTCACTGGAAAAGAGTCTGATGCTGGGAGGGATTGGGGGTGGGAGGAGATGGGGACGACAGAGAATGAGATGGCTGGATGGCATCACCGACTTGATGGACATGAGTTTGAGTGAGCTCCGGGAGTTGGTGACGGACAGGGAGGCCTAGCGTGCTGTGATTCATGGGGTCGCAAAGAGTCGGACACAATTGAGCGACTGAACTGAACTGAACTGAACTGAAACTTTATAACTTAGAGACCTGCGTTTTAAGCATATGATTTAAAATTATGTAGAATTCCCTGGAGGTACAGTGGTTAGAACTCCACAGCTTTCACTGCTGTGGCCAGGGTTCAGTTCTGGATCAGGGAACTAAGATCCTGCAAGCCATGCAGCACAACTGGAAAAAAAAAAAGATAAAATAAAATAAAGATAGTTGAAAATTAAAAATGGATTTTTAAATCACTACAATTACTAGGAGAAGAGAAAGAATATACACATATCACTGCAAGATGGGATAACAATAAAACAAATGAGTGATTAAAAATCTGAAAAGAAAAAGTATGTAGACTTCAGGTCAAATATTTTCTTTGTCACATACATATAAATGAGATAAACACACCAATTAAAGGTTGAAAGGCTATGGGATTTAATAAAAGTAATGAAAACTCAGTTATATCATACATAAAAGAATCAAACATAACATTCTCAAAATGAATAAATTATATAGCAGAAATAAATTATACAGGAGAACAGATGAATAGCTACCACGTTGATCTTGTATTGCTGTGTAGTTGACATATAACATTATAATAGTTTTGGGATCACAAAATAGTGATTCAGTATCTGTATATATTGTGAAATGTCACCACAATAAGTCTAGTTACCATCCATTACCACACATAGTTACAAATATTTTTTTCTTGTGATGAGAATTTTTAAGATTTACTCTCTGAGCAACATTCAAGCATACAATATAATATTAATAACTATATTCATTGTGCTGTGCATTATATCTCCATGATCTATTATTTCATAACTGTTTATTTTATACCTTCATTCATTTTATCCCTTCCAAACCCCCATCTCTGGCAATCACCAATCTGTTCTGTGTATTTATGAGTTTGGTGTTTTGGTTTAGATTCCACACATAAGTGAAACTATTTGTCTTTCTCTTTCTGAATTATTTTGCTTCATATAATCCCATCAAAATCCATCCACGTTTTTGCATATGGTAAGATTTCTGTCTTACTTTTGGCTGAATAATATTCCATTGTATATATGTATATATACATATACCACTTGTTTATTCATCCGATGATGGACACTTGGGTTGTTTCATGTCTTGGCTATTATAAACAATATTTCAGTGAACATGGGGGTGCAAACATCTTTTTGAGTTGTTTTAATTTTCTTTGGTTAAATACTTAGTAGTGAAAGAGCTGGATCACATGGCAGTTCGATTTTTAATTTTTTTTGAAGAAACTCCATACTGTATCGGGGACCAGCCTTGATATGGCCCAGGGTATCCTTGGGATGAACGGCGTCGGCGTCAGAGAGAGAGAGAGAGAGAGAGAGACAGGGGCTGATGATTCCTTGGTTTACGCAGGAAACCAATAAAACCCCAGCACGGGGTTTGCTCTGCTTATGTAGGCCGCAGGCGCCCTCTCGAATCACTGGAGGTACCCCACCAGGGCACCCCCTCGAGTGGGTCTTAGAAGCCCAGGCAGATAAGTAAACTCAGAGGGCCCAGCGCTCCAAGGATCTCAACCAGAAAAAGGAGAATAGAGAAAAGGACAGAAAAAGAGAAAGAACGACAAGGGGAGACCAAGTTTCAGTGAGCAAGGCCCAAAACTTTATTTTCCAGTGCTGCTTTTATACCCTAAGTTGTGCACATAAAAAATAGAGTAAGACAGGTATAGATTCACGCCAAAATCACGCGGGGTCAGCAGTCTTGACCCTTATCAGGATCAGGGCTTATTTTTGTATGTCTCGTGATATACAAAAGTTTTAGGTGGTTTACATCATCTTCTGGCCAGGAGGCCTGCTAACAGTTTATGGCCCTCTCTCCTAACAAAGGTTAGTTAGCTAGAAAAAGGCTTATATTCTTTAAAGTTGATTTTCCTAAAGTCAGGTGCTATTCTCCAAAGACACATGAAAAAGTTACATTCCTATAAGGCAAGGGTGTAGTGAGCTACAAGAAAGGAATTTATTAACTTAAGATCTGATGTGGTTAAATCAAAGGCTATTACTTATATTCTCTATATGTGATTAATATATTTCCAAGGATACAATAGATAGAGGAAACTTTGCAGCAAGCATTGATTCAACAATGAAATCTTTTTTATTACTATTCTAATGATTTTAACTTCTTCAACAAATTTCTGTATTTTAGAATATAAGGCTTTCTGTCCTTGCATGGCTGGGAAGCTATAAACAGTCACACTCGTAGTTGTAAGAGCCCAGACAAACTTGTCATGCAAGTTAGAAAGCTATCAGAGGGGCTTGGATTGGAACACTCCTATTAAGCCGAGGAGAACTTTTTAATTACAGCTCTGAATTAATGTTTTCAGAGAAAGGTGGTTGGGGGGAAGCCCCCGTAAGTATTAGAGGACTTGGTAAGAGGCGTAAGATAGTAAGGCAGTCAGACTCCAGTTTTCTTTGGGGTGGATGCTCAGGTAAGTCCAGCGGGTTCCTCGAATCCTGATTAGCCTTTGCCCGTCTGGCCTCTTCCCCAATTGACCTTTGCCACGGGTAGGATTTCCCTCGCTGGCTCCCGGCAATACTGTTTTCCACAGTGAAAAAAAACAATTCAGATTCTCAGTGTATCAGGGTTCCCTTTCTCTACATCTTTCCAATTTGTTATGGCTTGTCTTTCTGAGTCTAGCCGTTCTAGCAGATGTGAGGGTGATACCTCATTGTGGTTTATTATTTGCATCACTCTGATGATTAGTGATGTTAAAAACCTTTTCTTGTACCTACCAGCCATTTCTATGTCTTCTTTAGAAAAATGTCTATCCAAATCTTCTGCCAATTTTTTAATCATTTTTTTTTGGTATTGTTTGAGTTCTTTATGTATTGGAAATTAACCCCTTTTAGATATACAATTTGAAAATATTTTCTCCCACTCAGTAGGTTGTCTTCTCATTTTGTTGTTAGTTTCCCTTGTTATGTACAAGTTTTTAGTTTGATAAAATGCCACTTATTTATTTTGCTCTTGTAGCCTTTGTTTTTGGTATCAAAACAAAACAAGCAAACAAAAAAATCATCATCAACCAAAGTCGAAGAGCTTATATTTTCCTTTAGGAGTTTTTTGGCTTTGGATCTTACATTCAAGTCTTTAATCCATTTGGAGTTAACTTTTGTGTATGGTGTGAGATAGTGGTCCAGTTTCATTCTTTTGCATGTTGCTGTCAAGTTTTCCCAACACTATTTATTTAAGAGACTTTCCTTTTCCCGTTTAATATTTTTGGCTCCTTTGTCAAATTAATTGATACTATGTGTGTGAGTTTATTTCTGGGCTTTCTATTCTGTTTCATTGATCTATGTGTTTTTATGCAAATGCCACAGTGTTTGGGTTAGACCAGCTTGGAGAAGGAAATGCCAACCCACTCCAGTGTTCTTGCCTGGGGAATCCCAGGGACGGGGGAGCCTGGTGGGCTTCCATCTATGGGGTTGCACAGAGTCGGACACGACTGAAGTGACTTAGCAGCAGCAGCAGCAGCTTTGTAATACAGCTTGAAATTAGGAAGTATGATGCCTTTAGCTTTGTTATTCTTTTTCAAAATTGCTTTGGCTAATCAGGATCTTTTGTAGTTTCATACAGATTTTAGGATTCTTTGTTCTATGGCTGAAAAAACACCATTACAATTTTGATAGAAATTGCATTGCATCTGTAGACGGCTTTGGGTTGAATAGACATTTTAACAATATTAATTCTTCAAATCCATGAGCATGACAAATCTTTTCATTAATTTATGTCTTCTTTAACTTTTTTCAATGTCTTATAGTTTTCAGTGTAAAGGTCTTTCACTAAGTGATTATATTTATTCTTTTTGACACAATTGTAAAAGAGATTGTTTTCTTAATTTCTCTTTCAGGTATTTATTGCTGATATATAAAAATGAAACTGATTTTGTATATGGACTTTGTATCTGCAACTTTGCTAATTTTGTTTATTAGTCCTAATAGTTTATTAATGGAGTCTTTAGAATTTTCAATGTATATCAACTCTAAAAAGTGACAGTTTTACTTCTCTATTTTCAATATTGATGCCATTTATTTATTTTTCTTTCATAATTGTTCTGGCTAGGACTTAAAATATTATGTTGAATAAAAGTAGCAAGAATGAGCATCATTGTCTTGTTCCTGATCTTAAAAGAAAATCTTTCAGCTTTTCACCATTGACTATGATGCTAGTTGTGGGTTTGTCATATACAGCTTGATTATGTTGATGTACCTGCCCTCTCTACCCACTTTGTGGTGAGTTTTTAATCATAAATGGACATTGAATTTTGTCAAATGCTTTTTCTGTCTATTGAGATGATCACATGATTTTTGTCCTTCATTTAATTTATGTGGTGTATCATGTTGATTGATTTGTCTTGTGGATATTGAACTATCCTTGCATCCTGGCATAAATCTCACTTGATCATGATATATGATCATTTTAATCTTTTGTCAAATTTGGTTTGCTAATATTTTGTTGAGGAATTTTTCATCTGTGTTCACCAGTGATATTGGCCTGTAATTTTCTTTTCTTGGGATATGCCTCAATGGTTTTGAGTAAGGGTGATGCTGGCCCCATAAATTAAATTCTAAAGTAGTCCCTCCTTTTCTTTTTGGAAATGTTTGAGAATAATTGATATTCATTCCTCTTTAAATATTTGGTCAAATTTACCAGTGAAGTCATCTGGTTCTGGACTTTTGTTTGTTGGAAAGTTATATTACTGTTTCAGTCACATCACTGATAATCAGTTCATTCAGGTTTTCTGTTTCTTTAAGATTCATTCTTAATAGATTGTATACTTCAAGAAATTGATCCGTATATTCAAAGCTGTCTAATGTTAGCATAATTTTCTTACTTTTTCTTAAAGACTGTGAAGCAATCATACTAGTGCCTTATAAAACTTAATTTTTATTTTTATTTTTGGTTTCAGTCCTAATGTTTCCTCTCTCTGGTTTTGTTTGAGTCATCTCTTTTTCTTGGTGAGTCTAGCTAAAAGTATGTCGATTTTGTTTATCTTTCAGAAAAGCAAATCTTAATCTCATTGATCTCTTCTAATCTCTTTATAGATTTTTATTTATTTCTCCTCTGATCTTTCTTTTCTTTTACTAACTTTGGACTCTATTTGTTCTTCTTTTTCTAGTTACTTGTTATATAAATTTGTTTGAGGTTTTTCTTGTTTCTTGATATTGGCCTTTATTGCTACAAATTTACCTCTCATTACTGCTTTCACTGAATCCTATAAGTTTTGATTTACTTTTTATGTTCTTTAGTCACAGGTATTTTCTTTGGCCCTTTATTTAACAGCATGTGTTTAATCTCCACATATTTGTGAGTTTTATAGTTTTCTTCTTGTAATTTATATCTAGCTTCATACTATTGTGGTCAGAAAATATGCTTGATATGCTTTCAATCTAGAAGTAATTGCTCTGGGTAGGAGATGAATGTTATCATTCAACCCTGCTCTAGTTTTGGTCGTCTCTCAAGCCTCTGTCATTTTCCAAGTGGCTTTATTTGTTTTTCGTGCCCCTTGTTTTTAGTTGCAGTTGTACCAAGACCTGTCAGTCCCAAAGGGGAGGATCTCAGACAGCGTCTAGATTTAAGCCCATTGGAAGCCAGACCCTCAGGCAGCAGCTTCTAAAGTATGCAAAGGTATATGATCCTGTGGGGTCAGGAGCATAAGCCCCACTGGATATGAGAGCCAGGTGTCCCCTGGGTGGCACCCTCAAAATTCATGGTGCCAGATTAGTGGATGCACTCCTTTCTAAGAGAAACCAGTAACCTGGAGCAAGGAAGAAGGAAAGGGCAAAGATGGTGTCCACTGGCCTCCATCCCCTAAGAGCACCTCTGCAGGTCCCTAAATTGTGCCAAACCAGAAGTCTGGCCTTCAGGCTACAGTTCCAGGACAAGTGAATAAGCTTCTTTCACAGAAAGAGTGGTAATGTGCTGCAGTCAACAGTCTGACTGTTTCCTGGAGATGGCAGCTGATCAGAAACTCTCTTTCCATCTCTTAAAGTGACAGGGGACCCAGAAACCCTAGCCTTACTGGCCATGAGAGCTAGTCAGTCAAGGGTCACACCCTGGAAAGTATCCATAAAAACTGTCACATCAAATGTGTAAAAGGTTTTTTTTTTTGGAGAAACTTGCACTCTGGAGCATGGCACAGGGAAAGCGTGAAGATATTGTCTACCCTCCAAGGTCTCTGGAGAGGATTTCAGCTGACCCTTAGATGTGTGTAGTTAGAAAGCTGCCTCTCAGGCTGCCGCTATGAAGATAAGCTAACAGATCTCTCTCACAGAAACACTGGCTCCTTAGTTGTTTCCTCTCTGCTGTGCTCTTGGGGTGGTAGCCTGTTAAGAACATTTTCTGTTTGTTACAGTCCTGGGGGACCCAAGAGTGTAAATTCTGCTGACCACCAGAGCAAGGAGACCTAGAGGGATCGCCTGGATGGCAGCCACATAATGTGGAGCACCTAACAGAAGTGCAAGCTCTGTCCAGGAGATCCATACTAGCTGGAGTGAGGCAGAGGGAGAGAGCAAAGATGGTGCCACTGGCCTTTACGTTTGGACAATACTTCCACAGACCTCTAGATGTGTGCTAAGTTAGATGTTTGTCCCTCAGGCCACATGTTTCAAATGATCAAATAAGCTTTTCTTCACAGAACTTCTGGCTGCTTAGCATTGGCAGGTAAGTAAGTCTGGGGTAGGTAAGTCTGCCTGTAGAAACCTTTTATGAACTGTCTCTCAGTTCATTACAAACTGTGGAACTCATGTGTGCAAGTCTTACTGACTTTCAAAGCTATGTGTGTAGGAGGTTCATCTCTGAAGTGCAGGTCTTAAAAGGTGGAGTGCCAAATGTGGGGTTCAAACCCTTTGCTCCGCAGGGAAAAGTGTGAGTTGTACTTCCTCTCTATTGTGGGTTGCTGAGCTGAGGGTGGGGTTTATGGTGAGATTGTGTCTCAGCTTCTCCCACCCACTTCAACATGGATGTGGGATTTTTCTTGTTTGACTGATGTGTAGGAGTTGCTTCTCAGGTTTTTGTGGGAGTAGGGTTGGTGGATTCTTTTATAAAAAGCTGTGGATTTGGTGTGACTATGAGAGAAGATGAGTTCAGGATGTTTTTTATACATTGCCATCTTGAACCAGAGCCTAATAATTTGATTTTGATTTTTAAAATGAGGAAATGGTAAAATAGGAAGTATATTGGAAAAAAGTTGAAATTGACTATTAGTATGTGAAAATATGAACTAAATAAGTACAATTTTAAATACAATAAAACATGATTTTTAAAAACTCCCAGACTGGCAAAAATGAAACAAAAATTGTAATACTAAGTGATAGCAAGTTGTGGAAACAAAAATTGTTAGGTCCTGTTAGTGAAAGCAGATGAGTTCTTAAATTTATTTAAGAATGGAATATAGGCTGTCAGCTTTCAGTCTGTCCTCGTACATGTCCCCAGCTCCATGCAATTATTTATCAGAAGGGGCTGGGCAACATGTATGTGGCCATCAAGCTCCATTCTCCCATGTCCCTGTCACAAACCTTCTTGCTGACCTGTCCAACCTCATCATGTCATTTGCAACCCATCCCAAGAGGAACAGATCCAGAGAAGAGACCCTTCTAGTCCCTGGAAACAGACCCTGGTATGTTTGGACAGGAAATTTTCCAGCCCCGTGCTCTCAGATTATGACCTGAAATAGAGAATATAGGTTCTTGGTGGGCATGTCCACTTAGTTCTGGGATTTCCTCTCATTTTTGGCAGAGCCATGCTTACAGCAGGACCAAAGGAATACTGTAAAATATGGCTTAGCACAGGAGTCCTGGTTGCCCACCTCTAAGGTGGTCTTGAGTAAAAGTATAGATTAACATCTTTATAGAAGGCTATGGGAGGTTTTTAATACTATCTATCAAATTGTAAAACTATCCTGATATCCATCAATAGGAAGTTAAATAAATTTTGATTACATTCATACAATGGAGTTTCTGGCAGGTATGTCATATATTGAGATACTGAAATAGGACTGTTGTGTACCATAAATATAGAACTAAATAAAAAAGCAAAGACCACAGAGTAGAATGGTGCATTAACACTATGCCACATAGGTTTCTGTCCATTTTCACCACCACGGACTGTTACTCCAAGATTTCCTATGCTTTATTCTTTTCCACTGTTATCACTCAGTCATGGGCTGCTTCTTTTTAGGACAGATGACGGTTTACAGAAGTTGAACTCCGAGGAACTGGGTTTCTGAGAGAAAATGTTTAGGGTAAAGAGAAGGTTTTAAACACTTTATACATGCTCATATATATATTTTTTTGACATGGGATATTCATTAGTTTAGTTTATTATTAAAGTAAGAAGAACATGTGAAAGGATATAGACTGGAAAAAATTTTAATCTTTGTTTTACTGTTGAGTAAACAGTCTCAAAGGATTAGGCTGACTTATGTGAGATAGTGACAGAAAAGAGGTCGGATAAGATGAGTGGATGGGGATATTAAAAATAATATCTTCAAACTGATTTGTGGCAGGAATAATTTACTTTGTGAACCTTGTTATCAGTACAGTGGAGCCCAAATTTTTAATTCCAATCACTCTTGGACTTGAAGTTCAACCCAAAGGCTGTTGGTCATATGCAGCTTTACAATTGGAAAGAGTACCCAGGACACGGCATTAGATGAGAAAGGAGGTGTTTCCTTCTTTCCTCTCCTTAGGCTTACTTATGAGTATATTTTTCCAGCCAATACTGAGGACACAGAAGGGAGAGGAGAGATGGCGGGCTCTCTTCTCTAGTCCTAAAGAGTTATGAAAGAAAGGGAAATGGTCATTTTCCAAGACACTGTTCTTTCATGGGTAAACTACAATCAACTAACCAAATATCAGCATTACATCTCATAGACCTGAAGGTAGTAGACAGGGATGGTGGAAATTGAAAATTCAAATTTGTTGAACCATAAAGACCTCTCAAGAAGAAACTGTGGAAAATTCTGAAAGAGATGGGAATATCAGACCACCTTACTTGTCTCCTGAGAAACCTGTGTGCAGGTCAGGAAGCAACAGTTAGAACTGGGCATGGAAAAATGGACTGGTTCAAAATTGGAAAAGGAGTATATCAAGGCTGTATATTGTTATCCTGTTTAACTTGTGTGCAGAGTGCATCATTTGAAATGCTGGGCAAGATGAATCACACGCTAAAATCAAGATTGCTGGAAGAGATATCAACAACCTCAGATATGCAGATGATGCCACTCTAATGGTAGAAAGTGAAGAGGAACTAAAGAACCTCTTCATGAGGGTGAAAGAGGAGAGTGAAAAAGCTGGCTTAAAACTCAACATTAAAACAACTAAGGTCATGGCATCTGGTCCTATCTTTTCATGGCAAATAGAAGGGGAAAAAGTGGAAGCAGTGACAGATTTTATTTTCTTGGCCTCCAAAATCACTATAGACAGTGACTGCATACATGAAATTAAAAGACACTTGCTCCCTGGAAGGAAAGCTATGACAAACCTAGACAGCATATTAAAAAGCAGAGACATCACTTTGCTGACAAAGGTCTATATAGTTAAAGCTATGATTTTTCCAGTAGTCATATATGGCTGTGACAGTTAGACCATAGACACAACTAAGGACTGAAGACATGCTTTTGAATTGTGGTGCTGGAGAAGATTTTTTGAGAGTCCTTTGAACTGCAAGGAGATCAAACCAGTAGATCCTAAGGGAAATCAACCCTGAATATTCATTGGAAGGACTGATGCTGAAGCTGCAATACTTTGGCCACCTGATGCAAAGGAAAAGACCATGATGCTGGGAAAGATTGAAGGCAAACGGAGAAGGGGGCGCAGAGGATAAGATGATTAGATATCATAACTGACTCAATGGACATGAATCTGAGCAAACTCTGGGATATAGTGAAGGACAAGGAAGCCTGGCATCCTGCAGTCCATGGGGTCACAAAGAATCAGACACAACTTATAGACTTAATAACAACAAATAGGAAAAATCAATATATACCATTTAATTCAACTTCTATCCTTTAAGAATTTTAAGCAGTAACTGAAAATTCAGAACAGAAAATATGCCATCATCAGAAAACAGGCATCAAACTTATAATCCCAGAAATACCATTTGCCCATTCAAACACATTTGCAAAGACAAGAAGTTGTGGTATGCATAACTTGAAATGGAAGGTGACTATTTGAGCTGAGAATTCCTTTTGTCCTTTTGTACTAAAATTGTGTGCAAGAAATAGTGTTTGTCAGCAGAGAATACATGGCTTATTCTTGAAGGAGGACAGTCTGCAGAAATAGCAATTTATCACCTGAGTGTTGTCTTAATGGTTTCTCTGGATGTGGTTTTGTTCTAATCAGCTTTGAAAATTCTGGAAGTACATTAACTGGTCTCCCAGGATCTGATTTTCTTCCTGTCAACATATTAGTCAGTGGCCAGCTTTGACCATTGTGGTTGATAGTATTACTAAATCCACTCACAGTGAATGACTGAGAATAAAAAATTCATTCTCTTTTATAGTCAGGCATTTGATAATAGGCATTTAAAGACATCCCTTTAATTACGGAGGTGGTGGATCAAGTCCATTTTACCCTGACCCCTGTGAGTATAACATCTGTTAAATTTATCACCTCTCCCCCAATATGACTGTGCAGTGTTGATTAACTAAGCATGTGGCCCTTCCAATTTGGTGACTCCAGAGAGCCCATATATCACTTAGCACATCAGAAAGCATGTTCAATTGCTTTTGCCTTCATTTATTACCCCACAGGACAGAAATGACTCTTAGCTTCCCTGATTAAAACACTATGACTGTGCTTTAAGTTTAATTGTATACATTGCTAGTTAATAGCAAACACTTCCCTTGGGCATCAACTTTTAAATCTAATTTAGATTGACTCTGTGTTATGATAGAACTTCTAGTTTGGGTCAAGGAGGAGTGTGGTTACTATATCTTTGGTCTTTAGCCACATGTAGTACATGTTAGAAATTCACAGAAAAAACAAATTCAGGTAAATTTTAGAGATCAAGTCCCCAATAAATAATTCTCAGAAAATATTTAATTTAAATTAAAAATAATATTGTCCTGATAAAGAACAGACTTATCTATCTGAAACATTAAGGCAACTTGACACTGAAAAAAAGAATCCTGGAAAATATTTGTGACCAATTATAAACATGATCTTTGAAACAGGTGACTTTACCTTAGTAGATATTAAAAAAGACAATAAATACATGCAAGCATGGAGGATAAACAATCTGAAATGTTAAATGAATTTGTCTTTTTAATTGTTATTTTTTAAATCCTTGAGCATCCTCAAAAACATAATAAAATAATAATTTAAGACATTTTAATATTGAGTTTAAATGAAATATTAGACATTAATTTAAAAAATTTATTGGAGTATAGTTGCTTTACAATAAGTTATTTATATTTAGGAAAATTTTTTAATTTTGTATATTTAAAAAAATTCCCTTGGTTATAGAGTTGTTGCAGATGAAGAAGAGTCCCCAAAATCAAATCTGTACGATAAGCTAGTGCAGATTTAGAGATTTCCAGGCATAGCCCCAAGATATACATTTTTCATTAATCAGTGTAGTCTACTATTTAGTAAATAGAGGGGATACAAAATAAACACTGGAAAAATATATTTTAAAATATAATTTAAACAGTGCTGCAATGAACATTGGGGTACACGTGTCTCTTTCAATTCTGGTTTCCTCGGTGTGTATGCCCAGGAGTGCGATTGCTGGATCATATGGCAGTTCTATTTCCAATTTTTTGAGGAATCTCCACACTGTTCTCCATAGTGGCTGTACTAGTTTGCATTCCCACCAACAGTGTAAGAGGGTTCCTTTCTCTCCACATCCTCTCCAGCATTTATTGCATGTAGACTTTTGGATAGCAGCCATTCTGACTGGTGTGAAATGGTATCTCATTGTGGTTTTGATTTGCATCTCTCTGATTATGAGGGTAGCCAGGACATGGAAGCAACCTAGATGTCCATCTGCAGACGAATGGATAAGAAAGCTTTGGTACATATACACAATGGAGTATTATTCAGCCATTAAAAAGAATACATTTGAATCAGTTCTAATGAGGTGGATGAAACTGGAGCCTATTATACAGAGTGAAGTAAGCCAGAAAGAAAAACACCAATACAGTATACTAACACATATATATGGAATTTAGAAAGATGCAAATGATAACCCTGTATACGAGACAGCAAAAGAGACACAGATGTATAGAACAGTCTTTGGGACTCTATGGGAGAGGGTGAGGGTGGGATGATTTGGGAGAATGGCATTGAAACACGTATGTTGTCATATGTGAAATGAATCACTAGTTCAGGGTCAATGCATGTTATAGGATGCTCGGGGCTGGCGTGTGGGGATGACCCAGAGGGAGGATAAAGGGAGGAGGGAGGTGGGAGGGGGGTTCAGGAGGGGGAACTTATGTAAACCCGGGGCAAATTCATATCAATGTATGGCAAAACCAACCAATATAATATTGTAAAATAATTTGCCTCCAATAAAAAATAAATTAATTACATAAAAAAAATAAAATATAATTTAAGCAATGGCATATTGGGAGTAAGTAGTCTATCTTCATGTTTGCAGATAAAATGAAAATAATGGTAATCTGCAGAGTAAATGAAACATTTGTATGGCTAGAAAATATTGGTGGCGTGGTGGGAGTGTATTAACAAATGGTGCTATCTGTTTAAATTTTTGGTTTATGACACTCTCCTTTTTTCAGCTGATTACTTTAGTGAAATACAGGTGTAAGATCTCTTATACGTATCAATTTCCCTTTAAAGAATCACTTTGATAATGTTTGAATTAGTATTGCTATATATTTTAATCAGTTCCAGGTCCATTGTAAAGCAAAGCCAAGTTTGATGACAATTTTGAATGCTAGCTAATATAATAATTCATCTGAAATACTTACAGAAACACTATGTGCCGAGTACCATCCTAGACTCTGGGAATATAGTTGTGAATGAAAGCAACAGAATTCCTGACATCATGGAGTTTACATTCTAGGGAAGAAGATAGGCAATATGCAAATGAACACATACAAAAGACTAGAAAGATGAAACAGCACAAGAGGACCTGGAATAATGGGGGATGGGTGAGAACAGTGGTGTGGACCCTCCTCTGAGAGGTCGATGGTTGAGCAGAGTCTGAATGTACTGAGTTGTGCGAAAGTTGGGTGAATGTGCTGAGTTTGTGTGTGTGTTGGGGAAGGTGGAGGGAGTGAGGCAGAGGCTTTGAGTCATAGTGATAAAGGGCACAGGCCATGAGTTGAGAATGCTCCTGGCTTATTGGAGAGGTTACAAAGAAGACAGTAAGGCTAGAACAGAACAAATGAAGAGTGATGAGATTAAGGTAAGGGATCAGAGCATGGGGCCAGGGCATGGACAAGTAAGAAAAAGGAAAATCGACTTTGTTCTAAATACATTTGACAGAGCAGGAGAATGAAGTGATCAGATTTGCATTTTAAACACACCACACTAGGTGCAGTGTGACAAACACAGGGTATGTGGAGCAAAGATGGAAACGGCAAGACCAGTTGGGAGATGGTTCCGTTCCGTCGCTCAGTCGTGCCCAACTCTATGCGACCCCGTGGACTGTAGCCTACCAGGCTTCTCCGTCCATGGGATCCTCCAGGCAAGAATACTGGAATGGGTTACCATTTCCTTCTCCAGGGGATCTTTCCGACCCAGGGATCGAACCTGGGTCTCCCGCATTGGCGGCAGATGCTTTAACCTCTGAGCCACCAGGCAAGCCCTTAGCAGTAGTCTAAAGAAGAGTAGCTGGTATTTGGACCAGTGTGGTAGCAGTGGTGAGAAGTGATTGGATTCTTAATTATTTTTTAAAATTAATTTTTCATTGGATAACTGCTTTATAGAATTTTGCTGTTTTCTGTCAAAACATGACATGAATCAGCCATAGGTATACATATATCCCCTCCCTTTTGAAACTCCTTTCCATCTCCTTCCCCATCTCATCCCTCTAGATTGATACAGAGCCCCTGTTTGAGTTTCCTGAGCCATACAGCAAATTCCCATTGGCTATCTATGTTACCTATGGTAATGTAAGTTTCCATGTTACTCTTTCCATAATCTCACCCTCTCCTCCCCTCTCCCCAAGTCCATAAGTCTATTCTCTATGTCTGTTTCTCCATTGTTACCCTGTAAATAAATTCTTCAGGACCATTTTTCTAGATGGGTTCTTAATTCTATTTTGAGATGCTTTGATGGTGGGGATGATAGAATTTGCTATTAGCTATGGCAGTGAGTCCCTTGGACTGCAAGGAGGTCAAACCAGTCCATTCTAAAGGAGATCAATCCTGGGTGTTCATTGGAAGGACTGATGCTAAAGCTGAAACTCCAATACTTTGGCACCTCATGAGATGAGTTGACTCACTGGAAAAGACTCTGATGCTGGGAGGGATTGGGGGCAGGAGGAGAAGGGGACGACAGAGAATGAGATGGCTGGATGACATCACTGACTCGATGGACATGAGTTTGAGTGAGCTCCGGGAGTTGGTGATGGACAGGGAGGTCTGGCGTGCTGTGATTCATGGGGTCGCAGAGAGTCGGATACGACTGAGCGACTGAACTGAACTGAACTGATGGCAGTGGGTGAGTAGATTAGGGAAAAAGCAAGAGTTAAGAATTGTTCCCTAGTTTAAAGCAGAACAATACAGTGAGTTTTGCTCCAGAGTTTATGAAACAGGGACATGTCAGGGCTCAGAGGAATGATTCAAGAGTTCTGTTTTGGACTTAGGTTTGAATTATCTATTAGACATTGAAAAAGAGATGTTGAATGTGGCTACACCTATAAAATGATTACTAAAGAAGAGACCAAGGTGAAATGAACATTTCCAGTTCATCAGTATACAGTGCTATATAAAGCTATGGGAATGGGTGACTTCAGCAAATGTAATTTCCGAATAGCAGAGAAGAGGATGGTGAACAGAACCACTCTAAAATTGGGAAACAGAGTAGAAATCCTCAGTGGAAATTTGGGATGGGTCAGTGTAATAAGGAAAATAAAGTTTAGTACTTTTTAACTTTATATGAAATGATTACTACTGGTTGGAGTAATACTCTCTTCCTAGAGTAATCTCTTTCTGAGGCACAGGGAAAGATGCTTTGCTCACAAAAGCAGAAGATACACTTTGTGTTCCTGGACATTGTGTTCTGGGTTCATGGAGAGACGTGGAGAAGGGATGGCGTTTATTTCTTTGCTTTGCATTGAAAATAGTAAATTCTTTGCTCTGAGGGAATCATTCATTGTAAACGCATTAGCATAAATAGTAACAGCACACTTTTTGATAGATAGAAGCCCTACTTAACTCTGGCTATTGTGTGGAAAGTAAAGTGTATGGGATTGGGGTGGGGAGGACACTAAGCATGGACTTGGGGAAGCTGATTAAGAGGCCATTATAGTGTTCCAGGTCAGAAATGATGGTGACTTAGGCTACAATACTAGTGACATTCTAAAAGGGTTGGAACCTAGCCGTACTAGTCAACCTGGAAGCAATGTGATTTATTCTAATGTCAATTGAGTTTCCAGTTTCAGCTTCCAAAGTGGTTCTTTTATCTTAAGATTTAATAAAATATCATTATTTATTGAAAAGAGTTAAAGAACTTCTTGGAACAAATTGCTTATATTTCAACAAAAGGTTATTTAAAAGAATTCTTATCCACAGTGCAGTATGATTGCCTATTTTGTAAAGTTATGGCTCTGTATCTCTTTTCTCTAGGAAACTGGGGATACCTTACTTCAGGAGGGGCTCTTGAAAGATTCTTTCCTTGGGCTGGTCTAGGCATCCTCCCCTTCTGTCATCTGATTCTGTGTCTTTCACTAGACTGATTCACTGACCCATGATTGTCCGTGACGCATTGGTCCCTGCCTTGCTGAATTCTCTATGTCGCGGTAGATGCCAAGAGTTCTACATCTCTTACAAATTATTCAGGGTTCAATCCTTCGAATATTCAATTGAATATCTGTTCCTAAGTCATTGCTTATTTACTGTTGGGCACTTGTGAAATGCACAAAAATATTGTCTGTGCATTCCTCTTATCAAAATGTCTGCCAGAGGTGGGAGGGGTTAAATGGAAGATCTCCACAAATTTAGATAAGAAAGAATAACTTTGTGATTGACTGACTGAACTATATATCTGTCATTATATTTTTATTGTATATGTATATAATGTATATAAAGGTAATATGCATAATATATATGTGTATAAATATAAATGCATAATGGGTGGGTAGATATTAATTTATATATGATATATGTGTATAAGTGTATTTGTACAAAAGTAAGTGTATGTAATAACTTGGCATAAGGCTTGGTAAAAATTTAATGAACTGAATTCACCATCCCTCTGTGAAAAAGTAAATGCCTCCTCTTTTTTGGCCTGGTGGGGTTTTGCAATGCCTTCATCTGCATCTTTGTTTCCATTTGATAGGCCCAAATGGACAGGAGACCCAGTCAACAGGCAGATAAAATGCAGATGAGAGTTTTAGCTTCTTTATATTTGCTTCCTTTTAGCTGGCACTTCAGTTTTAGGGGAAATAACAGGTGCGCCCAATGACTCATCTGGTATAAAAGATGAATGTCAGAACACAGTACCTTGCAAACGTGGTTTCAGTTTTAGAATAAAAGCATGTGAATAAAACCTAGGACTTGGAAATGGCTTAAGTACGGTAAGCATTACGGCATTTGCTTAATAATATGTATAACTTGTGTTGGTAATCACAGGATAAAAGACACACACATACAATTATATAACCAAAATTTCTTTTATGCATAAAACAACATAAGAAAAAATTTAAGGCAGTTATAAACTTGAAAAATATTTCAAAAACATATGAGTAAGTGTTACTAAACTTAATATATCAATAATTATATAAAATGAAATTTTAAAAGTTTACTCAGTTAAAAAGGGGAAGTCCAAAAATGAAGAAATAAATTTATAAAGAATGTTCAATTCAGTTCAGTCACTTAGTCATGTCAGACTCTTTGTGACCCCATGGACTGCAGCACTCCAGGCCTCCCTGTCCATCACCAACTCCCAAGAGTACTCAAACTCATGTCCATCACGTCGGGGATGCCATCCAGCCATCTCATCCTCTGTCATCCCCTTCTCCTCCTGCCTTCCATCGTTCCCAGCATCAGGGTCTTTTCAAATCAGTCAGTTCTTTGCATAAGGTGGCCAAATATTGGAGTTTCAGCTTCAACATCAATCCTCCCAATGAATATTCAGGACTGGTGTCCTTTAGGATGGACTGGTTGGATCTTCTTGCAGTCCAAGGGACTCTCAAGCATCTTCTCCAACACCACAGTTCAAAAGCATCAATTTTCGGTGCTCAGCTAGCTTTATACTCCAACTCTCATATCCATACATGACTACTGGAAAAACCATAGCCTTTACTAGATGGACTTGTGTTGGCAAATAATATCTTTGCTTTTTAATATTCTGTCTAGGTTGGTCATAGCTTTTCTTCCAAGGAGCAAATGTCTTTTAATTTCATGGCTGCAGTCACTATCTGCAGTGAATTTGGAGCCCAAGAAAATAAAGTCCACCACTGTTTCCCTTCATGGTCTATTTGCCATGAAGTAATGGGACTTGATGCCATGGTCTTAGTTTTCTGAATGTTAAGTTTTAAGCCAACATTTTCCCTCTCCTCTTTCAAGAGGCTCTTTAGTTCTTCTTCACTTTCTGCCATAAGCATAAGAATGCTGTCATCTGCATATCTGAGGTTATTGATATTTCTCCTGGCAATCTTGATTCCAGCTTGTGCTTCATCTAGTCTAGCATTTCTCATGATGTGCTCTTCATATAAGTTAAATAAGCAGGGTGACAATATACAGTCTTGGCATATTCCTTCCCCTATTTGGAACCAGTCTGTTGTTCCATGTCCAGTTCTAACTGTTGCTTCCTGACCTGCATATAGGTTTCTCAAAAGGCAGGTCAGGTGGGTCTGGTATTCCCACCTCTTGAAGAATTTTCCACAGTTTGTGGTGATCCACACAGTCAAAGGCTTTGACATAGTCGATAAAGCAAAAGTAGATGTTTTTCTGAAACTCTCTTGCTTTTTCAGTGATCCAGTGGATGTTGGCAATTTGATCTCTGGTTCCTCTGCCTTTTCTAAAACCAGCTTGAACATCTGGATGTTCATGGTTCACGTATTCTTGAAGCCTGGTTTGGAGAATTTTGAGCATGACTTTACTAGCTTGTGAGATGAGTGCAATCGTGTGGTAGTCTGAGCATTCTTTGCTATTGCCTTTCTTTGGGATTGGAATGAAAACTGACCTTTTCCAGTCCTGTGGCCACTGCTGAGTTTTTCAAATTTGCTGGCATATTGAGTGTAGCACTTTCAGAGTGTCATCTTTTAGGATTTGAAATAGCTCAGCTGGAATTCCATCACCTCCACTAGCTTTGTTCGTAGTGATGCTTTCTAAGGCCCACTTGACTTCACCTTCCGGGATGTCTGGCTCTAGGTGAGTGATCACACCATTGTGATTATCTGGGTTGTGAAGATCTTTTTTGTATAGTTCTTGTGTGTATTCTTGCCACCTCTTCTTAATATCTTCTGCTTCTGTTAGGTCCATACCATTTCTGTCCTTTATTGTGCTCATCTTTGCATGAAATTTTCCCTTGGTATTTCTAATTTTCTTGGTTCAACCCCTCTGAAAAAGCAGGCACATATTAAATAAAGTTTTCTTATCAAAATGAATAAAATTGTAAATATATATACTCAGGTTTGTAATGGTATGAAGAAATGGATATTATATTGTTTTTTCTGGAGAACAATTTGGTAATATCAAATTTAAAAGCCTGAGAAAAAATGCACTTGTTTATCTAATAATTTGATTTATAGAAAATAATATTAATTATATTAATAACAATAGTAAAAAGAAAAATATCTGTAATTGTTCATCATATGAGAATGGTTTAAAAATCCTTCTGACAAACTCATAGAATGAAATATGGTACAGGCATAAAGTAATCTTGCCAGAGAATATTTAATTATGTGGAAAATATTCTCCAAATATTGTTAGCTCTGCCCCTGTGTGCACATTTGTGCATGTAAGTGTGTGTGTGTGTTTGTATAACAGTAAGAAAGAAAGGACATGGTTGACTAGTGATTGAGATTTTGGCTATGAGGCCAGCCTGCCTAGTTTCATATTCTGATTCTGTCAGTTACTAACTCTATCTTGGGCAAGTATTTCTGTTGTCTCAGTTTCCTCACTCATAAGATTGGGAAAAATAATGACACCTTTCTCATCTGATTGTTAGGAGGATTAAATATGTTTGCACATGTAAAGCATTTAGAAGAATGCCCCAAATTAGCAGCCCAAGACATTATTTTTAATTTTTATAATCAGAATGTTAACATTGGATACTCATTTATTCAACAGATACTTATTGAGAGCATGTTGTAGGTGAAGAGTTTTAATCAGCACTGGGGATGCACTGATGAACAAAAACATCCTCAGGAAGCTTACATTTTAGTGAATATACATGACATGGAGATTAAAAAAAGTAATATGCAATCTAAAGTTATATAATGGTGCCAAAAGGAGGTTAAGAAGTGGTAAGATTCAGAAGAGGGGGTTATGGGAAGGGTGTTGCTTCAGATGGGGTGCGCAGGGAGGGTCTGTCTGAGGGCTGATGCTGAGTAGAGACCTGAATGAATCCACAGCCAGGCTATGATACCTGGATAAAGAACATTCTAGTCAAGGAACAGCTGGAAATGCCCTGTAGTAGGAATGAGCTTGGAATGTTTGAGAAACCCTAGCTCAATATTCTGGACTGGAGCAGGATGAGGTAAGGCAAGAGTGATGGCAAATTAGGAAGAAACAGAGAAAGCCTGGGGCCAGGTCATTTGGGGCTGTGTAGGCAGGGAAAGTCATTTAGACTTCGAGGTGTGCCAGGATCCAGCAGAGGGTTCTGAGCACATGAACAATTTACAAAGACCACAGCAGTTGCTTTGTATAAAATGAACTCATGCAAAGGTAGTTAGTAGGATAATGGATTATTTAAATGATACTGTCTAGCTGTATTTTCCAAGTTGCTTAGTATGGACTGTATTCCTTAATAAGAAAATAAACTTGCTAGTATTTTAAACAAAGGATTTGGGTAACAATTAAGCACACGAGATTGCTATTGTTTTTATCATTTCCCTGAGTCTTCAAAAGGGCTTGAATTTTATACAGACATGTAACATCTCCATGTTTCTTTGTTTTTTTTTTTAACCAATTCTCTAAAATTATTTTTAGTGATCTATCCTTTGTCAGACCTCATAAACACTTCACTTTTTTATTTTCCTTTTTGGAGACACCAGTCTATCATTACACAAGGGCATCTTCACATTCACTAAAAACCAACAAAAAAACCAACAAAAAACCCCAACACTTTTCATACCCTTGTTTTGTACAAGTGCCACTGTTGTCAAAACACCTGTCTTTCCATTGTGCAGTTAGTGCTTCAGGCAACGTGAACAAGCCATTGTTGATTTTCTGCACCAATAGAAATTATGATAGTTACCGCTGAAAATGACATATTTGAGATACCATATCATTACCTACCAACTGACTGGCCAAAAAAAAAAAGAAAAAACCCCAGATCTTCTCATGCTGGCAGTGAAATATGGCATGTCACAAAGATGGGACTCTTCTTACTTCATGCCACATTGCCTGTGGGAAGGACGATGGCTATGCTTGGTCACTACTTATAGCATGTGGTTCATGAAGAATAATGTGAGCACTTAGGCATTTGCAATCATGGAGAATGTGTCTGTCTCTGTCATTTTTTTGTGAACAGTTACTTCATATCTGACACCGATGACCTTAGCCAGAATTCTTAGTAACAGATAAAAAATATTCAGTATATGTAAAAACAAAAAAAATTCAAGTAGAGTCCTTGCCTCCTTTCCTTTGTAAGCATGTGTTTCAAAATCAAAAGTGTAATAATAAACAGGAAATTAATTGTTACAATCTCAGATATTTTATGTAACACACTAGTTGTATATATATACACACACATACATATATATATATATACACACATCATTCCGAATGATAGCGTTTACAGTACAGACTATTATTTTATTATCCTTGTGGTACATATGAAGAAAATTGAAGTCAAATAAATTGTTAGTCAAATAAATTGTTCAAGATTGCACAACTATTCGGTAAGTTCAGAATTAAAACCCAGGCAGTCTGCAATCTGAACTACAGATCCTATGTTCTCAAACATTTTATTAGGCCTAGCAAAATTCACACATGGTATTCTTGGAAGCATAATATTTGAACTTGTAGTATCCATTCATTGCCTCATAGAGAGTAATTGCCCTATCAAAGTCAATCCTATATGATGACATTATTCATGACTTTTCTAGAACTCAAATTACACAGGCAGTGTTAATGCAAATGTTTTCAGACAAATGAGGTGAATCAGATCAGCCATATAACTTCTCTTTATCAGTCAAGAAGATATTCCTAAAAGTGCGTACTGCCCTCATTGGTTTCTTTTAAAGAAAGATCAATCCTAAGTGCTACTCTTGTCTTCAATGAAATGTTTTCCACAATATTTAGATTATCTGAGTCACTGTATGAATGCAGCTGCAGCATTTTCTTTAAGATTCATTTTTGCTTTTTCCCTTGAACAGATTGCATGAGCCCTCTATTATTTACTCTGTGGTTTAGGAACCCAGCTAGGTCTACAACCACATGCTCCCTCAATGCACCCTAAATACACAAAGGCCCATTAGGCTCATGTATTATGTTCAGATGGATAATTAGAGTAATCAAAATCTACTCACAGCCTCTGCAGAATCATTTTTGACCGAAGGCGCTAGAAAATTGAATGTTTCTTGTTAGACCCAGAGAGAACATGAACTTATCACTAGCGGCAGCAATTGCTGCAAAGAAAGAAAGGCTTTGCTCTTGTGCATACTTATGATTTGTCACACGTCCAGGCAGCACTGCTGTATAAGCCATGCTAATGCTAATAACTATCTGTGAAATTTGGTCATCCGTTTGAAGGGAGCAACCCTGTTCTTATTAGTTTCTAAATTTATTTTAACTTCCATTGACACAAATTAAAACAGGACTCTTACTGTCCATTGATTGTGTCAGTTGTCGATTTTTCTCGCTCTAGAATTCATTTTTAAAGACTTTACTTTTATTAAACTAAATACTGCTGGTTAACTAAAATCTTGTCTTTTACAGACTCAGGAGAGCAGCATCTAACATAAATTAATCATGACTTAATTGACTGAGCTAATTCAAGTTCCCTGCAGCCCACTGCACAATATTCTTATCTTCCCAATGAAGGCTAAATGGTATATTGTTTCAGGAATATCAAATTTTAAGACTTTAGCATCACATTTTTTCCCCCAAGATCTAAAGTTTTAACATTCTTGAAATTGCCTACAAATGTTTTCACAGTTAGGAAGACTAAGTTAATTGATCCTACACCTTATAGCTGAGCAATTTTTCTGTGATTTATTCCATGCATGGACTAACATTTTTATTTGTAATATTGTTACACACACACACACACACAACAACAACAAGATTTTGTTTGATTGAAATTTACATCTGTTTTTCTCTACCCTCAAATAATTTGAATTCCTAATACTAACACTACTGATGCTTAATAAAACAAACAAAAAAAAAACAGCAAAAAAGATATCAATGGTAATAGTTTTCTCAAATCATGCTTAGGCAGCATAGTAAGTATTGATAAAATTGTAAAGAAATCATCAAAAAATACATTCTAAGAGCTTAGTTTTCTAAGTATCATATGTGAAAGTAAAAGTGTGAGTCACTCAGTTTTGTCTGACTCTTTGTGACCCCATGGACTGTAGTCCTCCAGGCCTCCTCTGTTCATGGAATTCTCTAGGCAAGAATACTGGAGTGGGTAGCCCCCTCTTCTCCAGGGGATCTTCCAGGCCCAAGGATTGAAGCCGGGTCTGCTGCATTGCAGGCAGATTCTTTATCATCTGAGCCATGAGGAAAGCCCATGTATCATATATAAGAAGGCAATACAATAGTATGTGGAAATACAAAATATTCAAGATTTTTAACTTTTATACTTTCCTAAAATTATCACCAGAATTTATAATAACCTTGAAAGCTAAAGAACTATTCATTCTTACAATGATAGGAGAACCACATAAAGAAAAAATTAATCTTAATGTTATCTTTTTTCTACAAGTCAGTACATTATTCACTGGAATATCATGGTACACAAAAGAATGCAGAAAAATATTAAAAAAAATAGAGTTTAGAATAGTTACTGCAAAAACTGGGTTTCTTGAGCAGTTTTGTTTTGCTTATTTGTATTTTGTTATGTTTGTCTAATTTTTTTGTCTTATTTTGGTTATTTCTGTTTTATTTTTTTTGTTCTTTGGATTATTTTGTTTTGCTTGACTCAGAGTCCTCTCCCAGGGCCTCTTTTAGGACTTAAATACAACTAAGAGTATCTAGACTGATATTGTGAGTTCAGGGAAGTCATTGATTTTTCACTGACCATGACTATAAGCAATAAAACCACGTAATGACAAGAACTGATGATGGCCAAATCTCTAAAAGGAACAGGGAATAAAGGGCAGCATAATGTTTAAGGCTTACTGAGCATCTCTTCATATATGCCATGGTATATTTAGTATGTCCTAAGAACTGTGGTGTTGGAGAAGACTCTTGAGAATCCCTTGGACTGCAAGGAGATCCAACCAGTCCATCCTAAAGGAGATCAGTCCTGGGTGTTCATTGGAAGGACTGATGCTAAAGCTGAAACTCCAATACTTTGGCCACCTCATGCGAAGAGTTGACTCACTGGAAAAGACTCTGATGCTGGGAGGGATTGGGGTCAGGAGGAGAAGGGGACGACAGAAAATGAGATGGCTGGATAGCATCACTGACTCGATGGAGGTGAGTTTGAGTGAACTCCGGGAGTTGGTGATGGACAGGGAGGCCTGGCGTGCTGTGATTCATGGGGTCACAAAGAGTCGGACACAACTGAGTTACTGAACTGAACTGAAGAAAGAGAGGTGTGTATGTAGTCAGGTAATAAGAATTTTAGTTTTATTTCACTACTTGCTATATCAACTTGTGCAAATCTGCTCAATTTAGACTTCCTTTTCCTCAACAGTCAAGTGGGATTTTATATACTGTCAATGTTACCTACTAATGATTAAATGAAATCACTTGTAAAAGCCTTTTATGAAGAGAAAAATATCATCTACTGCTGAAGAGGTCCTGTTTTGCTTTTATAATAAGATGAGCTAACTCAGGCATACATTAGTTATCAAATTATACTCTCAAAATTTTTTTCTGATTTAATTTTAGTGAACAAAAAAACAACCCTACCACTTGTGAATTGGCATGTTTCTTATAAATTTTGGGTCAAAAGTGTTCCACCTGTATGTGATAAAACAAGTGAGATCTGCCCTCAGCTACTGTGTATATGTATATATATATATACACACACACATATCTATACACACATATATATAAAATTTGTGGAAGTACCATTGTTAAATACATCCCCAGTTCTTTTTTACTGCTTAGCCTTAAGCATTGACTCTTTGGAGACTTTTGTATTTAATGTATGCGAATCTAGAAGGGGAAAGATCAAACTGAAGCTGCTGACCTTTTACTGATTCTTACTGAGCCACAGTTGCTGGTCTCACTGTAGCAGAGTTTTTTCTGACTTCCTCTGACCATCAAGGGGACACTGGGTGAGGCTAGATGGATGATCAAGCAGTGGGATAGTGGACTCCTTAACCAGTTCCTTGAGGCTGAGGACAGCTTTGGCAGAAGCTTTGAAATAAAGAATTGAGCTTTCACATAATTTTATTCCCCCAAAGTTAAAGTTCTCCCTAATTAGATAATATCAAGGTTGTATTAAAAAGCCAATGTAGTAGACAACAGATGATCTGACATTTAATGTGAAGCTTCTGGGGCGGCTCTTGGATTTTGGAAAGTTCTGAGGATGTGGTAAAATGAAAGTAGGGGAAAAAAATGCCCTTTAAAATAGGCACGAAAATTTTAAATAGCTATAAACTGTCATTTCTTAGATAATAGAACAAAATTGAGTGTTCATAGTCTTCATCTTAGTATAAAAATTTCTTTATTCTTTTTTCCACATGATTTCCTAAAAGTTAATTAAGTTAAAAGTTCAATACATATATAGCTTTCATCTGTTTAACAGTTTGAGTTATTTACAAAATTTAGATTCTATCATTTAATCTCACTTGGGAAACTGACTGCTTATAGGTATCTCAAGCATATGACTGGTTAATGTAATTTTCCACTCTTGTTCTCATCTATTAAGCTGAATCATGAAAATATTTTTGCCAACAAAAAGGGATCAAATTTTGGGGGTTTCATATGACTCAACCTAGTATATTTGTTTCTACCCTCTCATCTTGTTTTGTGAAAGCTATGTCCTTCCTGACAGTACAAAGGGTATTAGACAGTTTCATCAGTATCCTTATGAGAATTTAAAAATTATTTTTGTTTCACTTCCAGAGAATTTTATTATATAAAGAGGAGTTTATATCAATGATACAGGGAAAGAGTGCATTTCTGCTACCTTTTAGTGCTCTGAATATATGAAAATATTCTGGGTTGAATATATTTGAAGCACTTTCTGTTTCCAAGATTCAGTATAATACTCAGTAATAAACATTAATGAAACCTTAGTTTTACGATTCTGTGTGATATACAGTTCAAGGCAGAGCATATTTATTGTGCACAAACCATTTGATTCTATTTGCTTTTTTTTTTTTTTGACTAAAAGGGAGACAAATACAGGGAAACTACTTCTCTAGCAATTTTTTGAAAGAATATAAATTTATGTGCAACAGAAACTACCCAATTAAATACTGACTCTAATAAGCTCCAAGTACATTTTCATAGTATTCCTCCCAAGGAGTATTTCATTACAAGGTTTAATTCTTTTATACGTCCATTTTGGTTCCAAGTTATTAATTGCTGATAAGGATTATTATGTGTTTCCCTGGTGGCTCAGTGGTAAAAAGTCTGCCTGCAATGCAGGAGACACTGGGGATGCAGGTTCAATCCCTGGATAGGGAAGATCTCCTGGAGAAGGGAGTGGGTACCCACTCTAGTATTCTTACCTGGAGAATTCCACGGATAGAGCATCCTGGAGGGCTACAGTGCATGGGATCGCAAAGAGTCGGACATGACTGAATAACTAAGCACAGCACAGCACATAGTAACATAACATTGATATAATAATGGTAATGACAGCAATAACAACCACTTTGTTTGGTACTCCTCTTCTAGTGTGGGTCTTAAAGTTTCATTTGCCTTATCTCAAAAGTACCTCTGAGGTAGGTACTATTATTATCCCCATCTTACAGATGAAAGACTGAGACACAAGCAGATTTTTTTATGGTCACAGTGAACTGAGATTAGAACCAAGTCAATTGGACTCCCCTGGAAAAGGAAATGGCAACCCACTCAAGTATTCTTGCCTGGGAAATCCTACAGACAGAGGAACCTGATGGGACATAGTCTATGGGGTCACAAAGATTTGGACACAACTGAGAGACTAAACCACAATTGGACTCCACAGCTTACACTTTTACACTATATGGAACTAATTCTTGTTGAGGGAAGAGATTGCAGTGGAGACTGACTGATTTACTATTGTACTCATGTACCTTCACTTCTTTCATGTTGAAATTAGTGAAACCTCTCCGTGCCAATGGAAAACCAGTTTTTTCCACTTGATCAACTTGGTTGTTAGATTCTTTGCTTGTGATTTACTCAAGGATTTTGCTTCTGCAGATGTAGCTTATTTCTTTTCACAATCAATTTAATTTCTTCTATCTGAAAATTGCCATCAGAATTTAAAAAAATTACAGTATCTTCCTCAATAAATTCTTATTCTTTTTTTAAAAATTTTTTTGGAGGCTAATTATTTTACAATATTATATTGGTTGGTTTTGCCATACATTGACATGAATCCGCCCCGGGTGTACATGAGTTCCTAATAAATTCTAGTCTTCACAATATTCCTCTAGTGCCTACCCTATTTGTCTGCTCTTTTTCATGCTTGTATTCTAGACACACTATTTCTACTATTCTCTCCCCACTCTACTTTTCAGTCCATTTCAGTTAAACATTTTTCCCCATGATCTACTGAAACTGCTTTTGTCAAAGTCACCAGTGCCTTCCATCTTGATAAGTCCAGTGGTCAATCCTTGTTTCTAACTTAGAAATCTCAGAATTATTTTCAGGTCCACACTCTCTCCTTATATGATCTAATGTAGTCCTGAGACTTTTATTAGCATCTTATGTTCATGACTATTAAGTTTACATATTCAGCCCCAATCTCTGTGCTTAAGAATGATATACTTTTCTTACCTTTACAAAAGCTTCATATAGATGTGTAGTTGGTATTCTAAACTTCATTTGTTTCCAAGAAAACACTCATTTTTGGTTCCACCCCTCAGTTTCCATCATCTTGCTCCTGTTCTAGCCTTCTACATCTCAGTAAGTGATGCGGCCTATATATAAAAATTATATATAGGAGTCACTATTGCCTTCCTGTACATCCAATCCACCAGCAATTTAACCCTATGTTAAATATATTTCCCAAACCTTATCACTTTTCATCTTTTCCATAGTTACTGCCTCCATGATTATTAGCCTGCTAAATGGTCCATTTGTCTTAATCTTGCCAATTGGTTATTTTGAAGTATGTAGATCTACTGCTTAGATCTTACACATATTTTCCATTATGCTAAAAGCAATTCAAATTACTTTCCATGGCCTATGCACTCATCAATAATCTGGCCTCTGCCTACTCTCACACCTCTTCTCATACTGTGCTGTCCCCTGTTTCTTCTTCTTTGTCCATTTTAGTTTTCTCATTTTCCAGCTTAGACATTTATATTTGTTTTTATTTCAAGAACTCTGTTTTCATTGGATCATGAGGCTGGATTACTTTCATCTTTCAACCTCCAGTTGAAATGATAGTTCCTGCATAGAGCCTACCCTGAGTAAAGAAACCCACACAGTTAAGTTACTTTCTGTTTCCTACATCTTCCTGTTTATTTCTTTCTTGGCCTTAATAATTATCTTGTGTTTTTTATGGACTGACCAATTTATTCATTCAATTATTCCTTATTTTCCTACAACTGGACTGTTAGCTCTAAGAATATATGTGCTTGGTCAGGGATATAGAATATACTCAGTAAACATTTGCAGAAAGAATTAATTATACTTTAGAACTGACAGAGGATTTTTATGTATATAAACTCATTATCTGATTAACTATTATCAGCAAGGAATGCAGTATATTTCCTCCCATCCTAGAGGTCTGACATAAATATGGTTTAAAAGATCATCTATTCTACTCCTCTGCTAACTATAATTAACACCTCTTTTTAGAGAGATTTAATTGATTTGCACAGACTATAAGAAAGAACTGAGATGGAATTTACCTCTAAACAACCTAAAGTAAAATTATTTAATGCCTTCCTTTTATTCCTGTTTTGACAGTTTATTGTTTGACATATTTTAGAAAATACACTGATAGCATCTACAAATTAACCTCTTTAAGTAAAGCTAAATCTACTCTATATTAAACTTGACAAGATTAATATCTAAAGAAGTCACCTTCTTGAAGAAATGATAGATAAATGCATGACATTTTAGAATAGGGTGTTTATTATTCTCTATGAGATTTTTTAAAAAGGTAAAAAAAGAAACAAATCCATTGGTACCAGAATATCTTCCATCAATCATCAAGGTGATCAAAATGTGTCTATATTTAGATTTAACAAATACATATTGAGTAAATACTGTGTGTTAGCTATTGTGCTTATTACTTTTGCCTGTGCTATCTCACTTAATTTGTACAATCATTTAGTAGTTATAATTTTTGGTATGTGAAAAAGCCTTGTACAGCAAGTAACTTATCAAAGTCCTCTGACCCATAATTAATTTCTCCTCACATTGTATTTTACTGTTTCTGTACTATTAGAAAAATATCTTTGCAATATAATTAGTGGAAAAAATTTGGCATCTTGACAACTGTACTGTAATATACCATTATACTAGTGCTCATCTTCTCAAGCCACCAACCCTGGATTTTCCTTTATTTCTCCCTTTCCTTCATGCCCATCCCTTATATTTAATTCATCAATGGATTCTGATTGATTTGTCTTTAATTTGTGTCTTGAATTGGTTCACTTCTTTCCATCTCCACTCTTATTGTGACGGTCCAAATCTATGTCATCTTTAAACTGTAATAACTTTATTTCTACTCTTACTCTTGTTGCTTACAAACCATTCTTTGTAGGTTGCAATTAAGCTTTTTTAAAAACTTAAATCAGGTCATGGCTCTCTGTTAAAACATAAACCAAAAATAAGACAACAATGAAAAGTCTTTAATGACTTATTGTATTTAGAATCAAAACCAAATGCTTCCTTTGGTCTACAAGATATCACACGATCTGCATTTCACCTATTCTATTTTCTACTTGTCACTTCTTTTTCTCGGTTCCAGCTACAAGAGCTTTCTTTCTCTTACTCAAGCATGCCAAGGTCTTTCTTCTCTTTGTGTTTGTTACACCCTTTTCCTTCATTGAATTTACAATAAGTTTTTCATGGCTGGTTCATTTTGATAGTTATGGCCTTGCAAATATTTTTCAAGGAGAGTTTTGTTGATCATTTCATTTTGTATAGTGTGTGCCTCCTCCCTGTACCTGTTTAATTACACAATTCTATCACAGTGGAATTTAAGAAGAAAATTTCTGATCACTTTTAATATTGTCTTTCTTTACTTGTCTATTTTTTGAGTTTCCTCACAGATGAATGTAAGCTCTGTGATCAGGATCTTCCTTGAATTGTCTACCATTGTGTTGTCAAGCTCAGGATAGTGCTAGATACCTGCTTTTGGAATGAGTCAGTAAAGATGAGAAGGATATACAACTGGAATTAAGAAAAAATGACAGAATCTGCAAAGTTTGTTAGTTTGCCTTCTTCATTTCAGTGCAACACATAAGACATATGTGATAGACAATGAAGAGGAAAGAACAAAATGATTCCTAAGGAATAAATTTGGTAATTATGAGAGAAATATGCCTTAATTAGAGCATAGAAATCATCCATCTAGCCATGCTTATAGAAGCATTTCTAAAAAATCTTTCTTGGCATTAATTCAATAATAATGTGAATTATATTCCATATAATAATGGAATAAATTCCATTAAAAATGACTCATATTGGTACACTAGCCAAATATATCTCCCACTGTATGTAACTAAATTGACAGATCACGTTAAATCCAATTGTGTGGAATTAAAAAATATATTTCACAAAGAGATAATAGCAAAGATCAGCTAAAACCAGAACTGATGATTTGAAAAGATTAATAAATGACCCTCTGGTAAGAATTATTAGAAAGAAAGGATAATCAAGAGTTCAAAAAGGTATTCATATCCTCATGTGCATTGCAACATTATTTACAATAGTCAATATATGGAAAAAACCCCAAAGTCCATCAACAGATGAATGGATAAACAGAATGTGACATTTCAATACATATACAATGCAATATCATTCAGTCTTAAAAACAGACATGTACCCTACATTTGTGACAATGTGAATGAACCTGGAGTATATTATGCTAAGCGAAATAAGCAAGTCACAGAAGGACAAATGCTATATGATTCCACTTACACAAGGTTTCTAAAGGAACCAAACTCATAGAAGCAGAGAATAGAATAATGGTTTTCTGGGAATAGGGTGAGGGGATATGGAATATAGATATAAGTTTAAGTTATAGAAGGTAAATAATTTCTAGAGAGATGCTTTATAACATAGTGCCTATATATAGTTAATAACACATTATTGTGCACTTCAAAGTTTGTTAAAAGAATAGCTGTCATGTTAAATGTTTGTAAGACACACAAACTCACGCAAGGAAATTTCTGGAGGATGGATATATTTAGCATCTTGATTGTAGTGATGTGCATATGTTCAATCTCATTACAGTATTAAATCTGTGCAGTTTTTTTTTTTGGATATCAATAGAGCTCAATAGATCTTAAAAAGAAGATGCAAAATGCAGCATTATTTATAAAAATAAGATAGAGATTATATGTTCAAATAGCAACAAAAATGAATGCCAATGAATTTGAAAAGTTAAATGAAATAGATAATTTACTGAAAAAAACTTAAAAGTATTAAAATGGTCTCAAGAAGTAAAAATCTGAAGATACCTATAATTACTAAAGAAACTGGTTACAAAAGAAAATACTAAATCTGTTCTTTGCCCTCCCACCTCTCAAAGTCCTGCTTCCCTGGTGGCTCAGACAGTAAAGAATCTGCCTTCAATGTGGGAGACCTGGGTTCAATCCTTGGGTTGGGAAGATCCCCTGGAGAAGGGAATGCTACCTACTCCAATATTCTGACCTGGAGAAGTCCATGGAGAGAGGAGCCTGGCAGTCTACATTCCATGTGGTCGCAAAGAATCAGACATGACTGAACGACTTTCACTTTCAGACACTTTCTCAAAGTCCTAAATTTATAAGCACTAACAAGGGCATTTCACAAAACCTTAAAAAACAAATGTCAATCTAACATACTACTATGAAGACTCAGAGCAATAGGTCTTCCAAATCACTCCGAAGAGCTACCACCAAACCAGATAAGAACAGCAAGGAAAGGAAAAGATCAATATCTATAAACATAGAGGCAAAATTCTAAAAACAATAAGGAAAATATATAAAGTGATGCACAGTTAAAATACATCAGAGTGAAGTAGAATTTAACCCCCAAATGCAAGACTTGTTGAATAGTTGAAAAAATATTTTAATTTCTCAAATCCCCAAACAAATGATAATTAAGGCATAAATACTGTAAGTTTTCAATTTAAAGTCAAGAACAAGCAAGGAATCCAGCTGTAAGACTTCTATCTAATATTTCCACTCAAGGGGTTCAATAAAGTAAGTTTTTTTTTTTAAAGAAGAGATAAAATTCTAGCAAAGGAAAAATAAAACTTCACTGTTTACTGATGAAATAATGGCTGATGTGAAAAAGTTTAAAAGCATCAACATTAATAGTACAAAGGATGATTTTCTATGTACCAACAGCTAGTTAAAAATACTTCTCATGGTAGCAACTAACCCCAAAAGGCTGTACACAAAGTGTAAGGTTTGTATAGGAGAAAAAAAAATGTGTGTATAATCACTGAAGGACATAAAGAAATTCCAAATAAGTGAAAACATATCTCATCCTTGTGTATGGGGGATGTAATATTTAAAAGTCCATTTTTCTCATGGTAACACATATTCAATTTGTGTTAAAATGTCCAAAGCAATTTCATTAGAAATTCCAACAGGGTCATTTCTGGTAATTTATGATTGGAAGACTAAAATGGTTTAAGAGAGCCAAACTGAAAATTTTAAATAGACTTAAAATCAAAATAAAATATACAAATATGTACAAATTATTAAAGTTCAATGCAATCCCAGTAAATGCACTAACTCATGAAATTACTACACAGATTAAGAGATGAAACATTATTTGCACATCATTAACCACCTTCACATTCTCCTTCTCTATGAGCAACATCTTCCAGAGGTAACCACTTTCTAACTTCTAATATCACATTTCAGTTTTGACTGCCTTTTTTGAACTATATTTAAATGGCATAGTACACAATGTATTATTATATATTTGGCTTCTTTTCCTCAACATTGTGACTGTAAAATTCACCCATTTCTTCCGGTATGATGATACTTTGTTTATTTTCAATGCTATATAGTGTATAGTTTCCTTTTATTTATTTTTTGTTTTTATTTTATTTACTTTTTGTTAGTATACCACAATTTACCCATTTTACTGCTAATGGGTATGTGTGTTGTTTCATGTTTGGGGTTATTACAAATAATAATACTGTGAATGATTTTGTGCTTGTCTTTGGTACGCACATGCATGTTTTGTGAACATATCCAAGGATATGATGGGATTTTAGGGTCATAAGATGTTTGTACATTCAGCTTCAGTAGGTACTGCCAAACACATAGCCAAGGTAGTTACCAAATTATATTCCCAGCTGCAGCGTTCACAACCATCCCAGCACTTGATGTTGTCAGTCCCTTTAACCAAAGCCATTCTGGAGGAGCTGTAATTGTAGATCATTAAGGTTTACTTTGTATTTCTTGATAAGTAGTAGAGTTGCTAACTTTTTATTTATTAACTATGTTGATAGGTTATTTTATTGAGTGCCGCTCCAAATCTTTTTGTTTATTTTCTATCAGGTTGCCTGTTTTTATATCTTACTGATTTGCATATCTTTTCCTGGACACAAATCCTTTTATGTGTTGTAAATACCTTCTTTCATTTCTAGCCTTCTTTTTTCATTTTCTTAATGTCTTTTGATTAATAGACAGTCTTGATTTTAATAAATCTAATTTATCAAATTTTCCTTTAAGATGAGTCTTTTTATCATGATCAGTTTTGGTAATCTTTGTCCTGTGTATATTTGTTTCCTGTGACTGTTGTAACAAATTTCCAGCAACTTGGTGGCTTAAAAGAATAATTTATTCTACCATAGCTGTGGAACCAAAGTTGAAAATTATCATCACTGGGCTGAAATCAAGATGTTGGTATGGCTGTGAGCCCTCTGGAGGCTTTATGGGAAAATCCCTTTTATGCCTCTTCCAGCTTTCGATGGCTGCTGACAATCTTTGGTTAGTGGCTGCCTTACTCCATCTCTGCCTCTTTTCATTGCCTTCACCTCTTCTATATAGTCACATTCCCCTCTGCCTTCTTTTATAAGGAAACATGTGATTGCATTTCAGATAATCCTTGATAATTTCTGAACCTAAAGATTCTTAATCACACCTGAAAAGAGATTAAGACTTAGCCTGTGTGTTCTGGCAGGAGCTGAGAGATTAAGCATGGGATTAGATTCTGATGATTCTTTATCAAGGGGCTGAGAGACAAAATTGGATAAGGGAGAGATTATTCATTTAGGAGGACCCTTACAGGACATAGAATTCAACATCTTGACAAGGACCCCCAGATATAATACAAACATTCTAGTGAGATGACTTCTGCTGCTGCTGCTGCCACTAAGTCGCTCAGTCGTGTCCGACTCTGTGCAACCCCATAGATGGCAGCCCATCAGGCTCCACTGTCCCTGGGATTCTCCAGGTAAGAACACTGGCGTCTGTTGCCAGTTCCTTCTCCAATGCATGAAAGTGAAAAATGAAAGTGAAGTCGCTCAGTCATGTCCAACTCTCAGTGACCCCATGGACTGCAGCCCACCAGGCTCCCCTGTACATGGGATTTTCCAGGCAAGAGTATTGGAGTGGGGTGCCATTGCCTTCTCCAGAGATGACTTCTAGAAGTATGATAAAAGCAATCACTAACATTTAGTGCGGTAAAATTGCCATGACAGATAGTGCAGGAAGGGATTAAAAAGCTTGGATAAGTAGGAATGCTGGAATGAATATACAGTCTAAGGCGAAAACTCCACTCAATGATTATGTTTTACATACAACCCAGAGGATGCATAGTTTACTAAGGCAGGAATGAATGAATTAGTGTAAAGGATGTTAGGATCACTAAGAAATTCAGTGGGGGTGTCTCTTTTATGGGAAGACTTATGATAGGGGATGACATTGCAGAAATGGGCTCACTGATAGCAACTGAGTTGGTCAGAAAGATTATTAATTATCAGAAGCTGCATGGACAAAAATAACAATGAGTGGCGAGGTCAAAGTATTCTTTCTCTCCTCTTTTCTGGGACACTAATTACATGTAAATTAGTCTTGTCACCATGTCACCTTTTTTAGTTTTTAAAATTTCCATTCTTTTTAAAACACTACATTTCCTTCTGTTTATTTTTGACCTATATGCTGATTACCAGTGTGCTGATTAGTATTGCCTAATACACTATTAAACCCATCTTCAGAGATGTTAATTTGGTTACTTTTTCTCTATTCATTTATATTTTCTGCTTTATATTAAAATTCTAGATTTTGTCTCATTAGTCTTTAACTTATTTAAGTTATTTTTTTAAAGCCTGTATCTGATAATTCTATTATCCAGTTCCTCTGTGCATCTATTTTTATTGTATATTTTTCCCTTTGTTGTATTTACTTTCTTTACTTTCCTTATTGTCCTGATGATTTTTTATTGGGTGATACAGGCTGCTTATAATATTTTAATAATATGGTGCCTAGGATAATATTATGTTCATTCGGAGAGGATGTGCATTAACTTCTAGCAGACAACTAGGACATGAGCAATCTTGGAGTCACTTTAAACAATTCTAAGGAATTAATAGTATTTGAACCTTAACTTCAGTCTCCTTGAGAATGAGAATATCCCCTATGCACACTTACTCCTTGGATGTGGTCCCTAAAGCGTGAAGGGTTTATCAGGACTTGGCTTGTTAGCAGCTCTGAATGGCAACTTTCGCTCCTCTAGTAACATGACACTTGTCATGAAGTCTAACACTGACATTACATTATCATGAAGGCACAGCTTCTCAGACTAAGTGACCTTTTCCAAAATTTACAGTGATCTCTAGAGAAATAGCTGCTCTGTGGACCAGGTTCGTCTTTCTGAATTCCCTTCTTCTCAATTTGCATATATTCACTACTTTGATAGTTGAATGTGTGTGTATGTTTGTATGTGTGTGTACAGCTTTCTTACTTCTCTTTAGTGCAGTTAACAGTATCTAGTTTGTGACACTTAATATCCTAAGCATGTTTTCTTTATTATTTCTTCATTTTTTGTCAAGGCATGTTTTGTTATTTCAGATAAAGATTAAAGTCAATTGGGAAATTTACCCCAAAACTTCCAATTATTTACTGAGGTACAATTGACATATAACATTATATTAGTTTTAGGTATTCAACATAATGATTTGATATTTGTATATTAGGAAATGATCACCTCAATAAGTCTAGTTAAAATCTATTGACATATAAGGTTCCTATTTTTTTTTCTGGTGATAAGAAGTTTAGGATCCTCTGTTTTAGCAACTTTCAAGTATACAATAAATATATGATACAGTATTATTAATTATAGTCACCATGCCATCTGTATATTACATTTCCATAACTTATTTATTTTATAATGTGAAATTTGTATCTTTTGACACCCTCATTCATTTTCTCCACCTCCTACCCTTCCCTTTGACAATTACCAATCTGTTCTCTGTACCTATTCAGAGAATTTAAATTCAATAAGTATTTAAAAAAATTCCACCTATAAGTGAGATCATTCAATATTTGTCTTTCAACCAAGGTCCGTCTAGTCAAGGCAATGGTTTTTCCCGTGGTCATGTATGGATGTGAGAGTTGGTCTGTGAAGAAGGCTGACCGCCGAAGAATCGATGCTTTTGAACTGTGGTGTTGGAGAAGACTCTTGAGAGTCCCTTATACTGCAAGGAGATCCAACCAGTCCATTCTGGAGGAGATCAATCCTGGATGTTCATTGGAGGGACTGATGCTAAAGCTGAAACTGCAATACTTTGGCCACCTCATGCGACGAGTTGACTCACTGGAAAAGACTCTGATGCTGGGAAAGGTTGGGGGCGGGAGGAGAAGGGGACGACGGAGAATGAGATGGCTGGATGGCATCACCGACTCTGTGGACATGAGTTTGAGTGAACTCCGGGAGTTGGTGATGGACAGGGAGGCCTGGCGTGCTGTGATTCATGGGGTCGCGGAGAGTCGGACACGACTGAGCGACTGAACTGAACTGAACTGAACTGTCTGAATTCTTTCACTTAATGCCTTCAAGGTTCATCCACATTGTCACAAATGATAAGATTTCCATCTTATTTATGGCTGAATAATGTTCCATTGTGTGTATGTATCAGATATTAATTATCCATTCATCCATCAATGGACACTTAGGTTACTTTCAGTCCTGGCTAGTGTAAACAATGCTGCAGTGAACACGGGGGTGCAGATATCTTTTCAAGTTACTGATTTTTTTTATTCAGATGAACACCCAGAAGTGGAATTTGGATTATATGGTAGTTCTATTCTTAATTTTTTAGGAAAACTCCACACTACTTTTCATAGTGGCTGTACCAACAGTGCAAGAGTTTTTTTCTCTACATCCTCACCAACATTTGTTCTTTCTTGTCTTTGACTATACCCATTCTAACAGATATGAAGTGATTTCTGTGTAGTTTTGAATTGTGTTTCCCTGATTAGTGATGGTGCATGCCTTTTCATATTGCTGTTGGCTATCTGTATGTCTTCTTTGGAAACATATCTATTCATATCCTCTGTCCTGCTTTAATTGGATTGTTATTTATTTTTTGCTGTTGAGTTGAATTTGTTCTTTATATATTTTCATATCAACCCCTTATCAGATATATGATTTGTAAATAATTTCTCCCATCTAGTAGATCGCCTTTTAATTTTTGCTGATAGTTTCCTTTGCTGTGAAGAAGCTTTTTAGTTTGAAGTAATCCCACTTGTTTATTTTGCATTTTCTTGCCTTTGTTTTTGGTGTCAAATCCAAATAAATCATCATGAAAACCAACGTCAAAGGGCTTGAAACCTATGTTTTCTCCAAGGAGTTTTACGGTTAGAGGTCTTACTTTGAAGTTTTGACCCATTTTGAATTACTCTCTGTGTGGTTTAAGATAGGGGTTTAGTTTTATTCTTTTGCGTGTGGTTGTCCATTTTTCCCAACACAAATTATTGAACAGACTGTCCTTTCCCCATTGTATATTCTTTACTTCTTTGTCATAAATTGACCATATATATATGAGTTTATGAGCTCTGTTCTATTGATTCAGTGTCTGTTTTTATGGTAATATTATCATATTGTTTTGATTACTATTGCTTAATAGTATAGTTTGAAATCAGGGAGTGTGATGCCTCCAGCTTTGTTTTCTCTCAAGATTGCTTTGGCTATTGAGGGTAGTTTGTGGTCTCAACAAATTTTAGGATTGTTTTGTTCTGTTTCTGTGAAAAATGCCATTTGAATGTTGATAGTGATTACATTGAACCTGTAGATTCCTTTGGGCAGCATGAGCATTTTAATAATACTAATTATTCCAATCAATTATAATGGAATATCTTTCCATATATTTGTTTTTTCTTCAGTTTCTTTCATCAGTATCTTACAGTTTTTAGTGTCTTTCACCTAATTGGTTAAATTTATGCCTAGGTATTTTATTCTTTTTGATGCAAATAAAAATGGGATTGTTTCCTTAATTTCTTTACTGATAGTATATTATTATATAGTATGTAAAATTGTGACTGGTTTTTGTATATAGGTTTTATATCCTGAAACTTTATGGATTTTGTTTATTGGTTCTACCACTTTTTCAAGAGTCTTTAGGGTTTTTTTCTATGTAATATCATGTAGTCTGCAAATGGCTATTGTTGTACTACTTCTTCTCTGATTTGGATGCCTGTTATTTCTTTTTTTGCCTAAATTCTCTGGATAGGACTTTCAATACAATGTTGAATAAAAAGGACAAAAGTAAGCAAACAGAAAATCATAAAAGTATCCAGATAAAAAGTACATATTACATTTAACAGTAAGAGTAATGGCTGACCTTGAATAAAGATGAAAATAGAAAACAGTAAAATGACATCCATGAAGAAAAACAATAACAAAAGCAGAATTCTGTATCCTGCAAAGATATGTTCCCAAAACACAGACAAATAAAGCTATTTGCAGACAAAAAATTAAAAGCAATTTGTCATGAGGAGATTCACACTACAAAATATGAAAGAAAGGCAAAAATCCCTAAATAGGCACTCTGAACTGCAGAAATAAATGAATAGTACTGAAAAGTATAAGACATAAATAAATAGACTGATTTTTAAATGTTTGAAAGACTTCTGCTTTTATATAACAATGTTTTGTTATCACCATCACTGTGATATCCGGGTCCTGGGTAATGGTTCTGTCATGATGAGATTCTGTTTGGTCATCTCAGTGTCACTCTTTATTGGGGGTGATGTTAAATTACAGCTTCTTGGGCATGGTCAAGGGAATCCTGGGAGACCTCATCGACTGAGGCTTCTTTGTGAACTTGATGATGTGGTCCACAAAAGCAATAAATGGGGGAGGCTCCACTGCTGCATGGTTATAAGTAAGCCCAAGACAACAACTTCTGCCAAAATGAACTGCAGCTTCTTGTGGAACCAGTGGTTGGTGATGTTGAGTTTGCCACTGACTCCAAGCAGCATTTGGCACCATATATTGTGGAACATGGGCTTCCCTGGTAGAGCTAGTGGTATAGAACATGCCTGCCAATTCAGGAGACATAAGACATGGGTTTCTATCCCTGGGTTGGGACGCTCCCCTGGAGGAGAAAATGGCAGCCCTCTCCAGTATTCTTGCCTGGGAAATTCCAGGTGCTGTGTGCCTTGGCTCAGGAATTGCAGTGATTGGAGGTGAGGAAGCTATGGCCTCTGTTCATTTGCAGTAATGAGGTCCACATCTCTAGTTGCACAAAGACCTGATCTTTTAGGGATATGATACACATCCAACTAAAAAATCTGGTACTTGTGCACCATGCTATATCTATAGGTAGCTTTTCCATTTTGCGGAAATTGATGACAAAAATATTATGAAATTTATAGCCTGGAGAAGCAAAATGTCTGACAATAATCCTACAAAGGGCAGTGGGTGAAAAATTAGAAGTATACAATTTTAAGTTGGCTATATAAAATTATTAATTGGTAAAATATTAAGTTGTACTACATTAAATAAAGGATATATGATGAAGTCTCATATATTAACCAGAAATCTCATATATTAACCAAATCTCATAGATTAACCAGTTAATTATTTAAAAAGTATAACTAGATAGTCAATAGAAAAGATAAAGTGAAATAATAGAAAAGACAGAATGGATAATATACTATCTTAGAGAAAGGGAGTATAGAGGAAAAGCTAGTAAAAATGAACAGAGAGCACAAATAGAAAACAAGTAACAAAATGATGAACTTTAATCTGGTTGTATTAGTAATGACTTACACAAGTAACTTTCAATCACCTATTAACTCCAAAATTAATAGTTAATCATTGAATTGAAATAATGGCTTTGAATCATAAGTTATGATGTATTTATCCAGTGTAGTACTGAGGTATTTTAGTGTGTTAAAGGACAGCAAGATATTGTGATGTTATTCTCAGTCCTTCCTTAAAGGAGGAAAAATGGTTTTAATTATCCTTAAAGTTCTTGTATGTAAAGTAAAAGATTATCCTGAAATTGTTTTACTCTTCAAAATTAAAAATTCTAAGGCTGTAAATAAACTTTACTATAAATACTTGGCTACATTGTAATAAATAGATATCATTCAAATCATGCATCCTGTATATTCTACTACAAAATCTGTTGGATGCAATAATGTTGTGTGAAAAGTATTTATCCATTCAGACTTTGTTAAAAATTAAAAATAGTTAAGTTTACACATGCAAATTCAGAACTAAAGGCTTTTTAAAGAAACATCACATAAGACAAAGTGACTTTATTTTTGAAATATATTTGACATATAACATTGTGTAAACTTAAGATGTACAGCATGTTAATTTGATACATTTATGTATTGCAATATGACTGTCATTGTAGACAGCATTGGCACCTCTATCACTTTACATGATTATCCTTGCATTTTGTGGTGAGAATCATTAAGATCTAGTCTCTTAGCAAGCTTGATGACTAAATACAATATTGTTGACTATATTCATTATACTCTGCATTAGATCTGTAGGACTTATTTTTGACTCAATGCAAGTTCATAACTTAACGTTTGTGCTATCCTCCCACCCTTATTCCTCACAGCAATCATTTAACTTTCTGTTTTTTACTAGTTTGGCTTTTTTAGAATCCACATATAAGTGAAGGCATATAGTACTTGCCCCTTTCTCTCTCTCTTAGCATAAAATGCTCAAGATCCATCAGTGTGGAAAGCTGTCCTTCTTTTTCATGAATGAATAATATTCCATTGCATAATTCTACCACATCTTCTTTATCCACTCATCCATTGATGGGCACTTAGGATGTTTCGAGAACTTTCATTGTTGTTGTTGTTCAGTCACTCAGTCATGTCCGACTCTTCATGACACCACGAGTGGCAGGATGCTAGGCTTCCCTGTCCTTCACCATCTCCCAGAACTTGCTCAAAATCATGTCCGTTGAGTCGATGATGCCATCCAACCATCTCGTCCTCTGTCATCCCTTTCTCTTCCTGCCTTCAATCTTTCCCAGCATCAGGGTCTTTTCCAATAAGCTGGCTCTTTGCATCAAGTGGTCAAAGTAGCAGAGCTTCATCATTAGGCCTTTCAATGAATATTCAGGGTTGGTTACCTTTAGGACTGATTGGTTTGATCTCCTTGCAGTCCAAGAGACTCTCAAGAGTCTTTTCCAGCACCACAGTTCAAAATCATCAATTCTTTGGCACTCAGCCTTCTTTATGGTCCAGTTATCACATTCATACATGATTACTGGAAAAACCATTATTTTGACTATATAGACTTTGGTCCACAAAAGTAAGTCTCTGTTTTTTATATGCTGTTTAAGTTTGTCATAGCTTTTCATCCAAGGAGCAAGTGTCTATTAATTTCATGTCTGCAGTCACCATCTGTAGTGATTTTGGAGCCCAAGAAAATAAAGTCTGTCACTGTTTCCATTGTTTCCCCATCTATTTGGCATGAAGTGATGGAACCAGATGCCATGATCTCAGTTTTCTGAATGTTGAGTTTTAAGCCAACTTTTTCAATCTCCTCTTTCACTTTCAAAAGAGGCTCTTTAGTTCTTCACTTTCTGCCATAAGTGTGGTGTCATCTGTGTATCTGAGGTTATTGATATTTCTCCTGGCAATCTTGATTCCAGCATGTGATTCATCTAGCCTGGCATTTTGCATGATGTTCTCTGCAGGCTCAGAGGTTAAAGTGTCTGCCTGCAATGTGGGAGACCTGGGTTCGATCCCTGGGTTGGGAAGATCCCCTGGAGAAGGAAATGGCAACCCACTCCAGTATTCTTGCCTAGAGAATCCCATGAACGGAGGAGCCTGGTGGGCTACAGTCCACGGGGTCACAAAGAGTTGGACATGACTGAGCGATTTCACTTCACTCACTTTTCTGCATATAAGTTAAATAAACAGGATGATAATATACAGCCTTGACATACTCCTTTCCAAGTTTTGAACCAGCCTCTTTTTCTATGTCCAGTTCTAACTGTCGCTTCTTGACCTGCATACTGGTTTCTCAGGAGGCAGGTAAAGTCGTCTGGTATTCCCATCACATTAAGAATTTTCCACAGTTAGTTGTAATCCACACAGAGAAAGGCTTTAGAATAGCCAATGAAGCAGGTGCTTTTCTTGAATTCTCTTACTTTTTCTATGATCTGACAAATGTTGGCAATTTGATCTCTGATTCCTTGGCCTTTTCTAAATCCAACCTTTACATCTGGAAATTCTCAGATCACGTACTGTTGAAGCCTAGCTTGGAGGATTTTGAGCATGACTGCTATCATATGAAATGAATGCAGCTATGCACTAGTTTGAACGTTCTTTGGCATTGCCCTTCTTTGTGACTTGAATGAAAATCGACCTTTTCCAGTCCTGTGGCCACTGCTGAGTTTTCCACATTTGCTGACATATTGAGTGTAGCACTTTCACAGCATCATCTTTTAAGATTTGAAATAGCCTAGATGGAATTCCATCACCTCCACTAGCTTTGTTTATAGTGGTGCTTCCTAAGGCCCATTTGTCTTTACACCCCAGGATGTCTGGCTCTAGATGAGTGATCACACCATCATGGTTATCCAGGTCATTAAGATCTTTTCTGTACAGTTCTTCTGTGTATTCTTGCCATTTCTTAATATCTTCTGCTTCTGTTAGGTCCATACCATTTCTGTCCTTTATTGAGCCTATCTTTGCATAAAATGTTCCCTTGGTAGCTCTAATTTTCTTGAATTATTCTCTAGTCTTTCCCATTCTACTTTCTTCCCCCTCTATTTCTTTGCATTGTTCACTTAAGAAGGCTGTCTTCTTATCTCTCCTTGCTCTTTGGAACTCTGCATTCAGATGGGTATAGCTTTCCTTTTCTCCTTTGCCTTTCACTTCTATTCTTTTCTTTTCTCAACTATTTGTAAGCCTTCCTCAGATAACTATTTTGTCTTTTTGCATTTCTTTTTCTTGGGGATGGTTTTGATTGCTGCCTCCTGTGCAATGTCACAGACCTCTGTCCATAGTTCTTCAGGCACTCTATCAGACCTAATCCCTTGAATCGATTTGTCACTTCCTCTGGATAATCAAGGAATTTGATTTAGGCCATACATGAATGGTCTAGTAGTTTTCCCTACTTTCTTCCATTTGAGTCTGAATTTTGCAATAAGGAGTTCATGATCTGAGCCACAGTTAGCTCTTGGTTCTTTTTTCCTGACTGTATAGAGATTCTCCATCTTTGACTGCAAAGAATATAATCAATCTGATCTTGGTATTGGCCATCTGGTGACATCCATATGTAGAATCATCTCTTGTATTGTTGAAAGAGGGTGTTTACTATGACTGGTGTGTTCTCTTGGCAAAACTCTGTTAGCCTTTGCCCTGCTTCATTTTGTACTCCAAGGCCAAACTTGCCTATTACTCCAGGTATCTCTTGACTTTCTTCTTTTGCATTACAGTCTCCTATGATGGAAAGGACATCTTTTCTTTCCCAGAACTTGGCAATTGGGAATAAAGCTGCAGTAAACACATGAGTGCATATATCTTTTCAATGTCCTGTTTTCATATCCTTTGGCTATATACCTTGAAATGGAATTTCAGGATCATGTGGAAGATTGATTTTTAATCTTTTAAAGTATCTCCATATTGTTTTCCATATTTGTTGAAACAATTTACATTCCCACAAACACTGTAGAAGGGTGCTCTATTATCCACATTTTTGCCATTATCTCTTTTCTTCTTGATATCCATTCTAGTAGTTGTGGGGTTATATCTCACTGTGGTTTTGATTTGCATTTTCCTGATGAATTAGTGATGTTTAAGCCATTTGATGTCTTCTTTGGGATAATGTCTATTTAGTTTCTCTACCTATTTTTAAACTGGATTGTGTTTTTTATTGAGCTGTATAAATTCATAAGTATTTTAGATATTAACAACTTATCTGATATGTAGTTTGCAAACATTTCTCCTATTCTGTAGGTTGACATTTTATTTTGTGTAGTGTTTTCTTGTGCAGGAGCTTAAAGTTTGATGTCATCTTCTTTCTTTCTTTTTTCTTTTGTTATTTGTGCTTTTGGCATTGCACTTAGAAAAACACTGCAAAGACCAGTGTCAAGGTGATGCTTTCTTATATTTTCTTTTAGGAGTTGTGGTATCAGGTCTTATGTTTATGTCTTTGATCCATTCAAATTAGTTTTTGTTTGTGGTGGAATATAGGGGCCAGTTTCATTCTTCTGCATGTATTTATCCAGTTTTCCCATTACCATTGGGAAAACAGGTGAAACTATTCTTTCTTCATTAGGTGTTCTTGGCTTTGTTGTGATCAGAATAAAATGGATTTTTATCTATGGGACGTTTTGTGTAAGCCTATGTCTCTGTGAAATTAGATGAAACAGTTGCCTATCCATGTCTTGAAGGTGTGTCGTTATGTGGGAGCCTCCCTATACAGTCGTTGTATCCCCAGAGGCTTTAGTGGGAGAGATTTAAAGTGAGCACAAGTCATGTTATTCTCCCAGGGTGTGCTGGCTGCTATCAAATTAGTGGGAGGTGTGGCCTGAGGTAGAAGGAGTAGAGTCAGACCTAGGTGTGAACTGTTGCTTCCCCTCTGCTCAATGGTCAGCACCATCTTCTAAGGGGCAGGGGCAAGTCCTAAGTTGCTGGAGGAGAAGCCCTGAGGATCTCATCTAAGCTCACTCCATTCCCTCTAAGTGTATGCTCTCCTTCCTCCTAGCACTGGCATCTTGGTCCCAGGAAGAAGAAGAGCTGGAGCAAGAGGAGCCATAGTGGGTTCCAGGTGTGGTCTGGGCTACACACCGGGGCAGTCCCAGCACAGCAGAGTTCCAAACCACTGCCAGTCTGCCACTCCCATGATCAGCAGTCATAGTTGCTTTCACCCTATTCAGATGTCAGTGAAGGGTCCAAGCTGGCTCCAATCCTCACAACTAGATACCTCCTTGGCAAAAGCCTTGTCCTACTGTGGCTGCACTGCAGAGCGAGAGAGGCCAGGGCAGGTGCTTAGCCTGGGCTGGGACATGCACAAGGGGCAGTCATAGGAACCTACACAACCTGGTCAGATTCCTTCAATTCTGCTTCTCTGCCTTGTTTTGGAAGTAAGCAAGCATATGTGTGTTCTTCTCAAGCAGAGTCAAGGTTTGTTACAGCTGTTAGTCTCACTGATTTTCAGACCAGCTAAGGGGACTCAACTTCCTGGTGCCAGACCGCAGGGCTGGAGTGCCCAGTTATGTTGTTCAAACCATTCACCCCCAGGGAAGACACTGACCTGTGTTATTTCCTCCTCTTTTGTACCCTGTCCTGGGGATATAGGTTTTGACCTGATCACTTCTCTTCCCTTTCTTCCTGACTCCATGTGGAACTTTCTGACAGTCCTGGTTGTGTAAAAGTCTTTCTGTTAGTCTCCAGTTTGTTTTCAATGAGAATTACTCCACATGTAGAGGTATTTTTGATGTGTGCATGGGGGAAGGTGAGCTCTGAGTCCCTCACTCTGCCATCTTGATCTTCTCTCTAGGAAATCTGATTTTCTATCTGGATGATCCATCCATTGCTGACAGTGGGGTATAGAAGTTCTCTACCCTTATTTTTATTGTTTTGTTTCTCCCTTTAGATACGTTGTGTGTGTGTGCGCTTAGTTTTGTTCAACTCTTTGTGGCCCCATGAACTGTAGCCCATCAGACTTCTCTATCCATAGGATTTTCCAGGCAAGAGTACTGGAGTGGGTTGCTGTTTCCTACTCCAGGGGATCGTCCAGACTCAGAGGTCGAACCCATATCTCTTGTGTCTCCTGCTGCTGCTGCTAAGTCACTTCAGTCGTGTCCGACTCTGTGTGACCCCATAGACGTCAGCCCACCAGGCTCCCCCGTCCCTGGGATTCTCCAGGCAAGAACACTGGAGTGGGTTGCCATTTCCTTCTCCTATGCATGAAAGTGAAAAGTGAAAGTGATGTCGCTCAGTAGTGTTGACTCTTAGCGACCCCATGGACTGCAGCCCACCAGGCTCCTCCATCCATGGGATTTTCCAGGCAAGAGTACTGGAATGGGTTGCCATTGCCTTCTCTGGCAAGAAATGTTGAGAGGTAGGGAATTCTCTCAACCTTTATTTCTCCCTCATATTATAAGTATAACATTGCCAAGTAAAGTATTTTTGGCTGGCAATTTTTATATTTCCACACTTTGAATATGTTATTCCATTCTCTTTTCCTGTAGAGTTTTTGCTTGGAAGTCCGATATGAGCCTAATGGAGGTTCCTTTGTAGAGGACCATTTTTTTCCCTCCTAACTGCTTTTAAAATTCTTTATCATTGATTTTTGACAATTTCATTATAATGTGTCCAGGAAATTATCTTTTTGCATTGAAATACCAGTTCTATTAGCTTCATGAACTTGTATATCCAATTTGTCCATGGTTAGGGAAGTTCTCAGCTATTATTTCTTTAAAAAAACTCTCTGCCCCCTTTCTCCTTTTTTTACCCTGGTACATCAGTTATTCTTATATTTGCCTTCTTGGTCAAATCTGATAGCTGTTATAGGATTTGTTCACTTTTTAAAAGTTTAAAGTTCACCTTTGAAACTGAATTATTTCTGTATTTCTATCCTTCAAGTCATTCTTATTTTCTCCATCTGCCTGCCTTGTTACCTACGCTCTTCATGCACTCTTCCTTTATTGAATTCTTTAGCTCCAGAATTTTTTTTTATAATTTTAATCTCTTTGGTAAAGAACTCCTTCTGTTAATTAATGTTATTCCCGAGTTTTCTCATAGTTCAGTAAATTTCTTCATAACAACGATTTTGATTCTTTTATTAGATTACAGTATTCTGTGTTTGAGTTTCGTTGCTGAAGAATTATTTTATCTTTGTGATATCATATTTTCCTGATTTTTATGAGTATTTGACGGTATTTAGTGCTTCTGTTTTTCCATGTAAAGTAGCCGACTACTTGCTTTGTTAAGATCTTTTGTTTCCTTTGTTTCTTACAGTTCAACAGGCTGGTAGTGGTATTCCAGAAGGTGGCGCTACAGCTCCCGTTTGTGGTTTCTCCTGCCAGAGCTAGAGCTGGTTCTCTGGTTGTACTCTCTGGGCACAGAGATCTGGCAGCAGAGTGAAGGGAGGTACGGGCTTGGCTCCTGAGGTTTTGAGGATTGCCCACGAGTTTAGTAGAGGGCCCTGCAGTGGAGACCTAGGTTCCATCCCGGTTAGGGAAGATCTCCTGGAGAAGGGAACGGCTATCCACTCCAGTGTTCTTGCCTGGAGAATTCCACGGTCAGAGGAACCTGGCAGGCTGCGGTTCACGGGGTGGCAAAGAGTCAGACACGACTGAGTGACTTTCACTAGTAGAAAGATCTTTCAGCAGGACATGGCTAGAGGTCCATGGGCAGACCCCCTGCTGAAATCTCAAAGGAGAGAGTATATTCTTTCAGTGCCTTTTAAAGGTCGTCTCGGATTCCTTCCATTTCCTCGTCCTCCCTGCAGTCACTGAGCGCCCCCTGGTGGAGAGAAAAGGGTCCCTCTATCTGCATCCGGAACAATGGGCGAGCTAGGTGGTTTCTCAACACTTTCACTTTCCCCCTACTCTGCCAAGGAGGTGGCCTCTGACGTAGAGGTGCTGACTTGCCGAGTTCCCCGGTCCTCTGCTTGAAAACTTGTCTTTATTCCTCTCTAATGGCAGACCACATCCCCCTGTCTGGCAGGCTGGGCCTGAGACCAATTTTCTCATCTGTGGCTATCCACACAGTTTTGCTCTCTCCCTGTTCTCTTTTTCCTGATGGACAAGAGTGGAGATAGGGCAGGCTCCCTGATTCCCAGGATCTGTCACCCCACTGAGGTCTTATCTGCCCAGCGTTGCAAGCACAGGTGGGTAGAACACCCCGGCTATTCTGTTAAAACATGCAGAGGACTTGGGTTTGGTTATGGATGTCCAATTAGTTACAAATCAAGAGAGAGAGAAAAAAAGGCAAATGATGCAGGGTGCCATCATGCTGTGGACAAAAATGACTTGTCTTTGAATTTTATGAAACACTGTTTTATTCACTTTGTATAACAGAAAAACGTGAGAAATAAACCTAATTAATTTTTCTATTATATTAAACTAAAGGGCTTCAAGGGGCTTCCCAGGTGGCCCAGCAGTAAAGAACCTATTTGCCAATGCAGGAAGGAGACAAAACAGATTTGGCTCAGGAAGATCCCCTGGAGAAGAAAATGGCAACTCACTCCAGTATTCTTGCCCAGGAAATACCATGGACAGAGGAGCCTGTCAGGCTACTGTCCATGGGGTCACAAAGAGTTGGACACGACTGAGCACTCACACAACAAAGGACTTCAAAGGTTAAAGGCAGCAGGTGACATTTTTGCTCTATAATATAAATGAACCTCTCTCAAGTTTTCTGACACTTGATGGAAAACAATGTACCAGTAAAACCCTTCTCTAAAACGTTCCTTGCCTTAAATGATCAGAATGTGGATGAGTTTTTGATGTATTTGCGGGGAGGCTGGCGATCTCCCTGTCTTACTCCTCTGCCATCTTCTTCCATCTCCCAGAAATTGGATTTGACTTAGATTCCCCAGAATGACCTAGATGAGTTCAGAATGCTAAGGAAACAGAGAGGTCAGGAGAGATGAAGTATGTGAAAGCAAGGCAAGTGATATGTGGCTGCCACCATGTAGAACTGGGGGAGAGCAGCCTCACAGCACCAAGCCTACCATGGTGAACTCAATTAACTGCTCCAAGAGAACCACTTCTGTGGCTGGGAGTGACTCCTTTATTAATTACTCTGTGGGTTCCCCCTCAGCTGCTGTGTTCAGATGTCCTGAAAAGATTATAGAAAAATAAACACTGTTTCTAAAACTAACATTGTTCCTATGCTGAGAACAGACAAGCTGGGGCTATATATGTATTTTTATTAACTTATGAAAGTGGCACTAAAATTAATAAAATAACCGGAGAACAAAAAATAACTTGTTAGAAGGCCTAACTAGTCTGAGGTGAAATAAATGATAAACCTCTGAATTCTCACAACTATTAAGATTTGCCACAGACATTTTCATTGGATATTCCCTTTTCATTGAATAGTCCCTCAAGATATTTATATTTAGCTGGTATTTTATGTCATTTTCCAAAAAGGAAATATTCTAGAAACTGATAATGAACTGTAAGCTTATGATAATTTTTATAACATTTACTTAGAAGAAAAGTAACTACCTACATGTTCATAATTATTCAGATACTTTAATTTATTTTATTTTGAAATATTACTTTTAAAAATATTAAAAACTAATATACTTGTTTCTGAATATTTCTTGAAAAAAATAAATTCATATATTTGGGTACTTTAAAATGCAAATTTATTGTTATGACTCTAATGGAACATTTTAATAATGAAATATCTTTTATTATAGTTTGCATTTTGAAGAAAAAAGTAGATGAGCATTTTTTTCACAAAGTTTATTTCATATTTAGATTATAAACCATTATATTCTGGAAAAGTTTGAGTTAATTCAAGGGTGTTAAGAATACTATTGCTATATTTTCAAGTAACTCATGGATCATGTATGGCCTATCCTTTTCAGTAATGTATCTTGATGGCTTGGTTATTTTATATATATGTAATTTTATTTATTGATTGATTTGGCTGTGCTGGGTCTTCATTGCTTCAAGGGCTTTTCTCTAGCTACTGTGAGCAGGGGCTGCTCTGGAGTTGCAGAACACAGGCTTCTCATTGTGGTGGCTTCTCTCGTCATGGATCACTGGCTCAAATAGTTGTGGTTCATGGGATTAGCTGCTGCATGGCATGTGGGGCTTCCCTGGTGGCTCAACCATTGTGATCCCTAGGTCGGGAGGATCCCCAGAGAAGGAAATAACCCACTCCAGTATTCTTGCCTGGGAAATACCATGGATAGAGGAGCCTGGCAGATGATAGTCCATGGGGTTGTGAAAGGGTCGGACACGACTTAGTGACTAAACAGCAATGTGGGGTCTTACCGGACCAGTGATTGAACTCACATCTCCTGCATTGGCACGCAGATTCTTTACCACTGAGCCAACAGGGAAGCCCTTGGTTTGGTTATTTTTAGTTCAGGTATGGAATTGCTTGAAACTGCTGGAGACTGTTGTCTAGGCAATTCAGAAAGGTGGCTTAAGAGTAAAAGGAAATGTTAATCGGGGCTCCTTAAGATACCTAGACAATTATTAGGGCACTGAATGTGGAGCAAAATGAATACTTTTCTGAGATAGTGTTGTAGTCTTTAATATGGGTGAGGGAGTGCTCAAAACCAAACACCATTTCTTTAGCTAAACATTGGACATTATGTGATTCAGTGTTTGCTATTGCTTGGTTTCTTCTACAGGTTTACTGAATAACTAGTTAGAAAAATGCTTTATACAGAGGTACATGGCAAGAGTCTCTTTGATCACTAACAGCTTGTTTGAAAATAACTTTAATATCCCAAATTATAATAAAGGTCACTTTGTGCAATTGAAGGAATTTAGTTGGTCATGACTGAGCAACTGAACTGAACTGAAAGCCAATTTTAAGGAGGATGGGAATGGGGAAAAGAATAAACCCTTGCTTTTTATCAATGGAAAAAAATATTTGTGGAGAAAATTAAGAGACCAGAGAGAGAACATGGAAGATATGTGGAATTAGTGTGAATAGCACAGACTAGTTTTACCATCCAGGGACCAGCCCTGGACCAGCTCCCATATTCATGCTCTGTGGTAGGGAGGGGATTTTGTTTTGAATAACCAACTTTAAAACTGAACCCATATATAAAACTATGTAACAATATACCTATATAAAAGCTGAGAAAATATGACCAAAAATAAATTTAAGATAATACTATAAAGTCAGGGGTAAGATTAGTATACAAATATACCTTATCAAGCCCTAGAGTTCATAGTTGCTAGAAGTGAGTAATAGATTGGTGCTATACTTCTTAGTGGCGAGAAAAGGAAAGCAAATTACAGTGTCCAAGGAGTAAAAACTGCACAGTTCATCAGAATAAGCATCACCGCTATTGAAATTGAAAACTGAGAGTAAGCAGCCAATGAAGGATGTCACTAATAGCTCTGTAATAAAGGTGGTATCAAGTTTCAGCTGAGTGATTCTTACATTGACCTGAAATGCAAGCCAAATGCCAGGTCAATCAGTAAATAAAATTTTAAAAGGCAAGAAAACAATGTTACCTATCTAAGCAACTTTCTGATTATCTGGGCTGATATAAGGATAAAATAATAATAATAAAAAAAAGCCTATCCCTTAGCTCAGGGTTATCTATCCTTCAGTCACATAAGTACTTGTTAACTTGCAGATCCCAGGACATTAAAGATGTTCTGTGAACCACAGATCACCTCAAACATGACTTTAGGCAAACTTTCATATGTATTCTATGAGTTAGGAGCATATTCAGCTGAAAGTGTGAAAAACCTAATATCACAGATTTAAGCAAGGAGTGTCACTCTAGTAACAAACACGTTAAGAGGGAAGACACTGTTCCTGTGTGTCATCAAGGGCCTAAGCCGTTCTGTCTTCTTGCTCTGCAAGCTTTAGTATGTAGCTTTTGCCCTCTTGGTCACAAAAATTTCCCTGTTACCTTCAATGTGTCAGATTCAAGCGGAAAAAAATGAGAAATGCAAAGGAGTAAAGGAAGATGCAGCCTTTTTCTATCCTTTTGAAAAAACATTTTTCCAAGAAGTCTTACCTTGTTATATTGTCATAATTCCTTTTCCATCTCATTCATTTGAACTAAGTGAACTAGTCATTCACTGACTACTGCTGGAAGCAAAAAGAGACTGAGAAGCTGCACATTTTAAAGAAATGTTGCTGTTCAAAAGAAAAAGTGGAATTTTCTTCATAAGGGAGATGGAATGAATGGATATTTGTTGGCAACCAGCTGTGTCTGTCATATATATCATTTATTGCAGTCAAGATTTTTGAAGAAATGGTCATCTGAGAGACCAGAGTTATATTTTATATCAAGGAAATGCAGTGCAGTTATGCTACATTGCCAAGTAAGGTATTGAATGTGTAACTGAACAGAAGAATGCTGATATTTTTTCATGAAAGTAAATAAGCCTCACCAGTGCATAGGCTTAATATGTGGCCACTGTCCAAAATTATACCAAAGAAATACTTGTGTGTATAGTAGTGGCATGTGTCAGAAAGTAACCATGGTTGTGTTATAACACACTTAGAGTTAATATGTCAAGATATTCAGTAAATGATCTATTCATCAAATATGTTTGTGTATTTTATATACATATAAGGCATACAGCCTTAGGAATGATACAGAGAAGGAACAAAGATAGGCTTTACATAAAGTATTATTGTTTGCTAGGAGAGATCATTTTTATGTACAAGTAGCAATTAAAATAGATGGAATATGATAATATACCAGCATATATTAGTAATGTCCTGACAAAATTGCATACAAGTTGTATTTATTTCCTTCAAGGGAATAGAAACAATGGAACTTAGGAGGATAGGTAGAAGAGTGTTATGGTTTGCCAAATTTGGAGTTCGAAATCCTAGATTCAGTTTCTAGGTCAGCCACTCTTCATCTGTGTGATCTTACAGCTATCTGGAGATAATATGTTTTGGTAATCGGTAAAACATATCAGCTATATCTTTAACAACAATGCTATTATGGTTCTTCTAGTCCTCAAAAAGGTGTAAATGAAAATTTATTCTGTTAATTTGATACTGGATGATTCAAAGAAATATTTCTCCTCATAAATAAATATAGAAAGACCATGCTAGGTTATTTTCCCTCTGAACCTTTTTATACTTTTATAATCTATCTTGTTGCACAGAACCCAGGAAATGTTAACATTTTAGGAGAAAAATAACATGAAGATGTAAAATATAACAATCTATAATGAATTCTTGTTTAAGTCTTCAGTTAAGTTTGAATAGACACATCCTTCTGAAAAAATTCAACATTATTATTGTATTAAATAGGCAGTCCTAAGATGGCAGAGGAATAGGATGGGGAGACCAATTTCTCCCCCACAAATTCATCAGAAGAACATTTGAATGCTGAGTAAATTCCACAAAACAACTTCTGAATGCTGGCAGAGGACATCAGGCACCCAGAAAAGCAGCCCATTGTCTTTGAAGTTCAGTTCAGTTCAGTTCATTCGCTCAGTCGTGTCCGACTCAGGAAAAAATATAAAAGATAAAAAGAGAGACAAAAGAGGTAGGGATGGAGATCCGTCCCAGGAAGGGAGTCTTAACAAAGAGAGAAGTTTCCAAACACCAGGAAACACTCAACTGGTGAGTCTGTGGCGAGCCTTGGAACCTCAGAGGGCAACATAACCGGGAGGAAAAATAAATAATTAAAACCCATAGATTATGAGCCCAACGGTAACTCCCAGCAGAGAAGCAGCACAGATGCCCGCATCCACCACTAGCAAGCGGGGGCTGGGCAGAGAGGTGGAGGCTGCACTGCTTAGAGTAAGGACCCGGCCTGAATGCCCCGAGGGCAAACTGAGGGAACTAACTTGAGATAGCAAAGCAGACTGTGGGATAGCTACCCCATGTAAAGGCGAAAAGCCCTAACCTAAGACACTGACAGGCCTGCTCACGAACAAAGGGCTGAACAGAGCTAGCTGGCGACAGAGCTTCCAGAGACAGGTAGGCGAGGGCAGCCAGAGCTGGAAGAGGGCAATCACGGCCCCGGAGAGGCATCATCTACCAAACTGCAGGCAGGCTTCGTTGCTAACCAAGACTTCTTGGGATTCTGGACAGTTGACATCCGCCTGAGAAGGTGTGCCAGTTATACACCCAGAAAACCGAGCGGCAGGGACGGGGGAGGCGAAAAGTCGCAGCGACCATGCTCGCTAAACACCTGGTCACCTCAGCAGCTTAGATCTGGGAAGTACATACAACCCAGGGCCGGCCTCAGACAGTTCCCGGCAGAGCAACCTACTGCCTAAGCAGGGAGAGCACACACACTGGGAGTGGGGGCAAACTCAGTGTGGCTGAGACCTGCGAGCACTCCCTACAGATGCCAGTGATATTTGTTTGCAGCCTTCCTCCCTCCCCACAGCAAGACTGAACAAGTGAGCCTAAAAAAGTGTCCACCACCGCCCCCTTGAGTCAGGGTGGAAATTAGACACTGAAGAGACCAGCAAACAGAAGAAGCTAAAACAGAGGGAACCACCTTGGAAGTGACAGATAGAGAAGTCTTGAGGCTACTGCAAGAATAAGACTGAAAACCAGAGGCAGGAGGCTTAAGTCCAAATCCTGAGAACACCAGAGAACCCCTGACTCCAGGGAACATTAGTCAAAGGGGCTCATCAAACACCTCCATCCTACACTGAAACCAAGCACCACTCAAGGGCCAACAAGTTCCAGAGCAAGACATACCACACAAATTCTCCAACAACACAGGAACATAGCCCTGAGCTGCAATATACAGGCTGCCCAAAGTCACTTCAAACCCATTAACATCTCATACCTCATTACTGGACACTTCATTGCACTTGAGAGAAGAAATCCAGCTCCACCCACCGAAACAAGCTTCCCTAATCAGGAAACCTTGACAAGCCACCCGTCCAACACCACCCACAGTGAGGAAACTCCACAATAAGGAGAACTCCACAAACTGCCAGAAGACGGAAGTTCAGTTCAGTTCAGTCGCTCAGTCGTGTCCGACTCTCCGCGACCCCATGAATCACAGCACGCCAGGCCTCCCTGTCCATCACCAACTCCCGGAGTACACTCAAACTCATGTCCACAGAGTCAGTGATCCCATCCAGCCATCTCATTCTCTGTCGCCCCCTTCTCCTCCCGCCCCCAACCTTTCCCAGCATCAGAGTCTTTTCCAGTGAGTCAACTCGTCGCATGAGGTGGCCAAAGTATTGCAGTTTCAGCTTTAGCATCAGTCCCTCCAATGAACATCCAGGATTGATCTCCTTTAGAATGGACTGGTTGGATCTCCTTGCAGTATAAGGGACTCTCAAGAGTCTTCTCCAACAGCACAGTTCAAAAGCATCGATTCTTCGGCAATCAGCTTTCTTCACAGTCCAACTCTCACATCCATACATGACCACGGGAAAAACCATTGCCTTGACTAGACGGACCTTGGTTGGCAAAGTAATGTCTCTGCTTTTTAATATACTATCAAGGTTGGTCATAACTTTCCTTCCAAGGAGCAAGCGTCTTTTAATTTCATGGCTGCAATCAGCATCTGCAGTGATTTTGGAGCCCAAAAAAACAAAGTCTGACACTGTTTCCACTGTTTTTCCATCTATTTCCCATGAAGTGATGGGACCAGATGCCATGATCTTTGTTTTCTGAATGTTGAGCTTCAAGCCAACCTTTTCACTCTCCTCTTTCACTTTCAGCAAGAGGCCTTTGAGTTCCTCTTCACTTTCTGCCATAAGGGTGGTATCATCTGCATATCTGAGGTTATTGATATTTCTCCCGGCAATCTTGATTCCAGCTTGTGCTTCTTCCAGCCCAGCGTTCCTCATGATGTACTCTGCATATAAGTTAAATAAGCAAGGTGACAATATACAACCTTGACGTACCCCTTTTCCTATATGGAACCAGTCTGTTGTTCCATGTCCAGTTCTGACTGTTGCTTCCTGACCTGCATACAGGTTTCTCAAGAGGCAGGTCAGGTGGTCTGGGATTCCCATCTCTTTCAGAATGTTCCACAGTTTATTGTGATCCACACAGTCAAAGGCTTTGGCATAGTCAATGAAGCAGAAATAGATGTTTTTCTGAAACTCTCTTGCTTTCTCCATGATCCAGCGGATGTTGGCAATTTGATCTCTGGTGCCTCTGCCTTTTCTAAAACCTGCTTGAACATCTGGGAGTTCACGGTTTACATACTGCTGAAGCCTGGCTTGGAGAATTTTGAGCATGACTTTACTAGCGTGTGAGATGAGTGCAATTGTGCGGTAGTTTGAGCATTCTTTGGCATTGCCTTTCTTGGGGATTGGAATGAAGACTGACCTCTTCCAGTCCTGTGGCCACTGCTGAGTTTTCCAAATCTGCTGGCATATTGAGTGCAGCACTTGCACAGCATCATCTTTCAAGACTTGAAATAGCTCCACTGGAATTCCATCACCTCCACTAGCTTTGTAAGTAGTGATGCTTTCTAAGGCCCACTTGACTTCACATTCCAAGATGTCTGGCTCTAGGTCGGTGATCACATTATCGTGACTATCTTGGTCGTGAAGATCTTTTTTGTACAGTTCTTCTGTGTATTCCTGCCACCTCTTCTTAATATCTTCTGCTTCTGTTAGGTCCATACCATTTCTGTCCTTTATCGCGCCCATCTTTGCATGAAATGTTCCCTTGGAATCTCTAATTTTCTTGAAGAGGTCTCTTGTTTTTCCTATTCTGTTGTTTTCCTCTATTTCTTTGCATTGATCACTGAGGAAGGCTTTCTTATCTCTCCTTGCTATTCTTTGGAACTCTGCATTCAGATGCTTATATCTTTCCTTTTCTCCTTTGCTTTTTGCCTCTCTTCTTTTTACAGCTATTTGTAAGGCCTCCTCAGACAGCCATTTCGCTCTTTTGCATTTCTTTTCCATGGGGATGGTCTTGGTCCCTGTCTCCTGTACAATGTCACGAACCTCCGTCCAGAGTTCATCAGGCACTCTATCAATCAGATCTAGTCCCTTAAATCTATTTCTCACTTCCACTGTATAATCATAAGGGATTTGATTGAGGTCATATCTGAATGGTCTAGTGGTTTTCCCTACTTTCTTCAATTTAAGTCTGAACTTCGCAATAAGGAGTTCATGATCTGAGCCACAGTCAGCTCCTGGTCTTGTTTTCGCTAACTGTATACAGCTTCTCCATCTTTGGTTGCAAAGAATATAATCAATCTGATTTCGGTGTTGACCATCTGGTGATGTCCATGTGTAGAGTCTTCTCTTGTGTTGTTGGAAGAGGGTGTTTGCTATGACCAGTGCATTCTCTTGACAAAACTCTATTAGCCTTTGCCCTGCTTCATTCCGTGCTCCAAGGCCAAATTTGCCAGTTACTCCAGGTGTTTCTTGCCTTCCTACTTTTGCATTCCAGTCCCCTAGAATGAAAAGGACATCTTTTTGGGGTGTTAGTTCTAAAGGGTCTTGTAGGTCTTCATAGAACCGATTAACTTCGGCTTCTTCAGCATTACTGGTTGGGACATAGGCCTGGATTACTGTAATATTGAATGGTTTGCCTTGGAAACGAACAGAAATCATCCTGTCATTTTTAAGATTGCATCCAAGTACTGCATTTCGGACTCTTTTGTTGACCATGATGGCTACCCCATTTCTTCTAAGGGATTCCTGCCCACAGTAGTAGATATAATGGTCATCCGAGTTAAATTCACCCATTCCAGTCCATTTTAATTCACTGATTCCTAGAATGTCGACGTTCACTCTTGCCATCTCCTGTTTGACCACTTCCAATTTGCCTTGATTCATGGACCTAACATTCCAGGTTCCTATGCAATATTGCTCTTTACAGCACCGGACCTTGTTTCTATCATTGGTCACATCCACAACTGGTTATTGGTTTTGCTTTTGCTCCATCCCTTTATTCCTTCTATAGTTATTTCTCCACTGAGCTCCAGTAGCATACTGGGCATCTACCGACCTGGGGAATTCCTCATTCAGTATCCTATCATTTTGCCCTTTGTTACTGTTCATGGGGTTCTCAAGGCAAGTATACTGAAGTGGTTTGCCATTCCCTTCTCCAGGGGACCACATTCGGCTGTGGTCCATGTGATCAGATCAGCTAGTTTCCTGTGATTATGATTTCAGTGTGTCTGCCCTCTGGTGCCCCCTAGCAATACCTACCGTCTTATTTGGGTTTCTCTTACCTTGGTCGTGGAAAATCTCTTCACAGCCACTCCAGCAAAGTGCAGCCGCTGTACCTTACCTTGGACGAGGGGTATCTCCTCAAGGCCGCCCCTCCTGACCTTGAACGCGGAGTAGCTCCTCTCGGCCCTCCTGCGCCCGCGCAGCCACCGCCTGTTGGACGTGGGGTAGCTCCTCTCGGCCGCCGGCCCTGGCCTCAGGCGTGGGGTAGCTCCTCACGGCCGCACCTCTTTGCCTGGTTCGTTGCGCCCGGGCTATCGTCGTCTCAAGATGCTCGCGGGTCCGGGGCCCGGGCTGCTGCTGCTGGCCGTCCTGTCCCTGGGGACAGCGGTACCCTCCGCGGGAGCCTCGAAGAGCAGGAGACAGGCGCAGCAGATAGTTCAGCCCCAGTCCCCGCTGACTGTCAGTCAGAGCAAACTTGAGTACTGACCGTGGGCTGGGACAGGCTGCCTCAGGACGGGGCCGGAAAGCCAACCAAAGTTGTGACTGAAGTTTTGTGCGCGCGCGTGCGTGTGGCGTGAGTGTACTCCTAAATGAGACGGGGGCATAAAAGACAGAAAGGCCACCCCAAACACAGCAATATAAGCAAGATGAAGAGGCAGAGAATTACCCAGCAGGTAAAGGAACAGGATAAATGCCTACCAACCCAAACAAAAGAGGAAGAGATAGGGAATCTACCTGATAAAGAATTCTGAATAATGATAGTGAAAATGGTCCAAAATCTTGAAAATAAAATGGAGTTACAGGTAAATAGCCTGGAGACAAGGATTGAAAAGATGCAAGAAAGGTTTAGCAAGGACCTAGAAGAAATAAAAGAGTCAAAATATAATAAATAATGCAATAAATGAAATAAAAAACACTCTGGAGTGAACCAACAGTAGAATAATGGAGGCAGAAGATAGGATAAGTGTGGAAGAAGATAGAATGGTAGAAATAAATGAAACAGAGAGGAAAAAAGAAAAACAAATTAAAAGAAATGAGGACAATCTCAGAGACCTCTGGGACAATGTTAAATGCCCCAACATTCGAATCATAGGAGTCCCAGAAGAAGAAGACAAAAATAAAGACCATGCGAAAATATTTGAAGAGATAATAGTTGAAAACTTCCCTAAAATGGGGAAGGAAATAGTCACCCAAGTTCAAGAAACCCAGAGAGTCCCAAACAGGATAAACCCAAGGTGAAACACCCCAAGACACATATTAATCAAATTAACAAAGATCAAACACAAAGAACAAATATTAAAAGCATCAAGGGAAAAACAACAAATAACTCACAAGGGGATTCCCATAAGGATAACAGCTGATCTTTCAATAGAAACTGTTCAGGCCAGGAGGGAATGGTAGGACATACTTAAAGTGATGGAAGAAAATAACCTACAGCCCAGATTACTGTACCCAGCAAGGATCTCATTCAAATATGAAGGAGAAATCAAAAGCTTTTCAGACAAGCAAAAGCTGAGAGAATTTAGCACCACCAAACCAGCTCTCCAACAAATGCTAAAGGATCTTCTCTAGACAGGAAACACAGAAAGGGGGTATAAACTTGAACCCTAAACAGTAAAGTAAATGGCAATGGGATCATATTTATCAATAATTACCTTAAATATAAATGGGTTGAATGCCCCAACCAAAAAACAAAGGCTGGCTGAATGGATACAAAAACAAGACCCTTATACATGTTGTCTACAAGAGAGCCACCTTAAAACAAGGGACACATACAGACTGAAAGTGAAAGACTGGAAAAAGATATTCCACGCAAATAGAGACCAAAAGAAAGCAGGAGTAGCAATACTCATATCAGATAAAATAGACTTTAAAACAAAGGCTGTGAAAAGAGACAAGGACACTACATAATGATTAAAGGATCAATCCAAGAAGAAGATATAACAATTATAAATATTTATGCACCCAACATAGGAGCACCGCAATATGTAAGACAAATGCTAACAAGTATGAAAGGGGACATTAACAATAACACAATAATAGTGGGAGACTTTAATACCCCACTCACACCTACTAAACACAAAATTAACAAGGAAACACAAATGTTAAATGATAAAATAGACCAGTTAGACCTAATTGATATCTATAGGATATTTCATCCCAAAACAATGAATTTCACCTTCTTCTCAAGCCCTCACGGAACCTTCTCCAGGAGAGATCACATCCTGGCCCATAAATCTAGCCTTGGTAAATTCAAAAAAATTGAAATCATTCCAAGCATCTTTTCTGACCACAATGCAGTAAGATTAGATCTCAATTACAGGAGAAAAATTATTAAAAATTCCAACATATGGAGGCTGAACGACACACTGCTGAATAACCAACAAATCATAGAAGAAACCAAAAAAGAAATTAAAATATGCATAGAAATGTATGAAAATGAAAACACAATAACCCAAACCTGTGGGACACTGTAAAAACAGTGCTAAGGGGAAGGTTCATAGCAATACAGGCATACCTCAAGAAACAAGAAAAAAATCAAATAAATAACTTAACTCTACACCTAAAGCAACTAGAAAAGGAAGAAATGAAGAACCCCAGGGTTAGTAGAAGGAAAGAAATCTTAAAAATTAGGGCAGAAATAAATGCAAAAGAAACAAAAGAGACCATAGCAAAAATCAACAAAGCCAAAAGCTGGTTATTTGAGAGGATAAATAAAATTGACAAACCACTAGCCAGATTCATCAAGAAACACAAAGGGAGAAAAACCAAATCAATAAAATTAGAAATGAAAATGGAGAGATCACAACTGACAACACAGAAATACAAAGGATCATAAGAGACTACTAACAGCAACTATATGCCAATAAAATGGACAATTTGGGAGAAATGGACAAATTCTTAGAAAAGTACAACTTTCCAAAACTGAACCAGGAAGAAACAGAAAATCTTAACAGACCCATCACAGGCACGGAAATTGAAACTGTAATCAGAAATCTTCCAGCAAACCAAAGCCCAGGTCCAGACGGCTTCACAGCTGTATTCTACCAAAAATTTAGAGAAGAGTTAACACCTATCCTACTCAAACTTTTCCATAAAATTGCAGAGGAAGGTAAACGTCCAAACTCATTCTATGAGACCACCATCACCCTAATACCAAAACCTGACAAAGATGCCACAAAAAGAGAAAACTACAGGTCAATATCACTGATGAACATAGATGCAAAAATCCTTAACAAAATTCTAGCTATCATAGTTCAACAACACATTAAAAAGGTCATATATCATGACCAAGTGGGCCTTATCCCAATGCAAGGATTCTTCAATATCCACAAATCAATCAATGTAATATACCACATTAACAAATTGAAAAATAAAAACCATATGATAATCTCAATAGATGCAGAGAAAGCCTTTGACAAAATACAACATCCATTTATGATGAAAACCCTACAGAAAGCAGGAGTAGAAGGAACATACCCTAATGTCAGAAACATCTAACAGGAGACTTCCTGTGTGCTGTTTTGGAACTGTCAGGAATTCTAGGTTCCTTATTAATTGCTGAATATTCAGGAATTAAGAGGAGAGGCAAGCCTCTCCCGGGAGCTGAGGAATCCAGGAATTTCCTTCATTAGTTTTTCTATATGGTGATAAGTACCCTCTTCCTTTTTATGAACCATATGGTAAAAGTGACTATTTACAACTCTCTCTCTTTAATATGGATCACCTACATTTTGTAAGTCTGGAATTTTAATCTTTATCTTTGCTGAGAATAACTACACTATATATGGCCACACCATGTTGATTAAAACGCCTTTGCTCCATCAGAGCTTTGGTCCCCGTGTCTTGAGCTCTCTCTTTATATATCTCTCTCCCTCTCTCTCTTTTTCAAGCTAATTCCTGGAGCGTAGAGGCTCTCTCGGAGAAGGCAGTGGCACCCCAGTCCAGTACTCTTGCTTGGAAAATCCCATGGATGGTGAGCCTGGTAGGCTGCAGTCCATGGGGTCACTAAGAGTCGGACACGACTGAGCGACTTCACTTTCATTTTTCCCTTTCATGCCTTGGAGAAGGAAATGGCAACCCACTCCAGTGTTCTTGCCTGGAGAATCCCAGTGATGGGGGAGCCTGGTAGGAGGCCGTCTATGGGGTCACACAGAGTCGGACACAAAGTGACTTAGCAGTAGCAGAGGCTCTCTGTGTTCACTTTCCTGCCCGGGCTTCTAAGACCCTCTCGAGAAGGCACTCTGTGCCTTCACCCCATCAAGAGGGTGCCTGAGGCCTTCGTGAACAGAGCAAGCCCCATGCCAGGGGGTTTATTTTCTTTTTGTGTAAACCGAGGAATATCAGCCTCTTTCTCTCTCCTTTACTTTCTCACCAGTTGACTCCGGACCACCAGGTTCTGGTCCATTAAAGGACCAACACTTTAACATAATAAAAGCTATATATGACAAACTCACAGCAAACACTATCCTCAATGGTGAAAAATTGAAAGTGTTTCCCCTAAAGTTAGGAACAAGACAAGGGGTGCCCACTCTCACCACTACTATTCAACAGTTTTGGAAGTTTTGGCCACAGCAATCAGAACAGAAAAAGACTTAAAAGGAATCCAAATTGGAAAAGAAGTAAAACTCTCAATGTTTGCAGATGACATGATCCTCTACATAGAAAACCCTAAAGACTCCACCAGAAAATTACTAGAGCTAGTCAGTGAATATAGTAAAGTTGCAGGATATAAAATCAACACACAGAAATCCCTTGCATTCCTATACACTAATAATGAGAAAATAGAGAAATTAAGGAAACAATTACATTCACCATTGCAATGAAAAGAATAAAATACTTAGGAATATATCTATCTAAAGAAACAAAAGAACTATATATAGAAAATTATAAAACACTGGTGAAAGAAATCAAAGAGGACACTACTAGATGGAGAAATACACTATGTTCATGGATCGGAAGAATCACTATAGTGAACATGAGTATACTACCCAAAGCAATCTATAGATTCAATGCAATCCCTATCAAGCTACCAATGGTATTTTTCACAGAGCTAGAACAAATAATTTCATAATTTGTATGGAAATACAAAAAACCTCAAATAGCCAAAGTAATCTTGAGAAAGAAGAATGGAACTGGAGGAATCAACATGCTGTACTTCAAGCTCTACTACAAAGTCACAGTCATCAAGACAGTATGGTACTGCCACAAAGACAGAAATATAGATCAATGGAACAAAATAGAAAGCCCAGAGATAAATCCACGCACCTATGGACACCTTATCTTTGACAAAGGAGGCAAGAATATACAATGGAGAAAAGACAATCTCTTTAACAAGTGGTTCTGGGAAAACTGGTCAACCACTTGTAAAAGAATGAAACGAGAACACTTTCTAAAAATGAAGTCAAAATGGATTAAAGATCTAAACGTAAGACCAGAAACTATGGAACTCCTAGAGGAGAACATAGGCAAAACTATCTCCAACATAAATCACAGCAGGATCCTCCATGACCCACCTCCCACAATATTGGAAATAAAAGCAAAAGTAAACAAATGGGACCTAATTAAAATTAAAGGCTTCTTCACAACAAAGGAAACTATAATCAAGGTGAAAAGACAGCCTTCAGAATGGGAAAAAATAATAGTAAATGAAGCAACTGACAAAGAATTAATCTCAAAAATATACAAGCAACTCCTGCAGCTGAATTCCAGAAAAATAAACGACCTTTTCAATAAATGGGCCAAAGAACTAAACAGACATTTCTCCAAAGAAGACATACAGATGGCTAGCAAACACATGAAAAGATGCTCAATGTCACTCACTATCAGAGAAATGCAAATAAAAACCACAATGAGGTACCATCTCACGCCAGTCAGAATGGCTGCTATCTGAAAGTCTACAAGCAAAAAATCCTGGAGAGGGTGTGGAGTTAGGGAACCATCTTACACTGTTGGTGGGAATGCAAAGTAGTTCAGCCACTATGGAGAACAGTGTGGAGATTCCTTAAAAAACTGGAAATAGAACTGCCATCAGTTCAGTTCAGTTCAGTTCAGTCGCTCAGTCATGTCCGACTCTCCGCGACCCCATGAATCACAGCACGCCAGGCCTCCCTGTCCATCACCAACTCCCGGAGTACACTCAAACTCATGTCCACAGAATCGGTGACGCCATCCAGCCATCTCATTCTCCGTTGTCCCCTTCTCCTCCCGCCCCCAACCTTTCCCAGCATTAGAGTCTTTCCATACTACCCAGCAATTCCACTTCTGGACATACACACCGAGGAAACCAGAGTTGAAAGAGACACGTGTACCCCAATGTTCATCGCAGCACTGTTTATAATAGGCACTGTTATAATAGCAACCTAGATGTCCATCAGCAGTAGAATGGATAAGAAAGTGGTGGTAGATATACACAATGGAATATTACTCAGCCATTAAAAAGAAAACATTTGAATCAGTTCTAATGAGGTGGATGAAACTGGAGCCTTTTATACAGAGTGAAGTAAGCCAGAAAGAAAAACACCAATACAGTATAATAATGCATATATATGGAATTTAGAAAGATGGTAATGATAACCATGTATGTGAGACAGCAAAAGAGACACAGATAGAACAGTCTTTTGGACTCTGTGGGAGAGGATGAGGGTGGGATGATTTTGAAGAATGGCATTGAAACATGTATATTATCATATGTGAAACAAATCACCAGTCCAGGTTCGATGCATGATACAGGAAGCTCGGGGTTGGTGCACTGGGATGACCCAGAGGGATGATATGGGGAGGGAGGTGGGAGGGGGTTCAAGATGGGGAACACATGTACACCCGTGGCGGATTCATGTCAATGTATCAGTTCAGTTCAGTTCAGTTTAGTCGCTCAGTCGTGTCCGACTCTTAGCGACCCCATGAACCACAGCACACCAGGCCTCCCTGTCCATCACCAACTCCCGGAGTTCACTCAAACTCATGTCCATCGAGTCGGTGATGCCATCCAGCCACCTCATTCTCTGTCAATGTATGGCAGAACCAATAAAATATTGTAAATTAATTAGCCTCCAATAAAAATAAAATAAAATAAACTATTGTATTAAATGTGGCAGGTTGAACAGTAAGCAAATGCAAAATCCTTATTGGTCATTCCCTGATATTTGATTTCAAGATATCCTTAACAATCTGCACAAACCTTTCAATATAAATATTTGCTTAAGTATGGTAAAAATTCTGCACATTGAGTTAAAGTAGAAGCACTGTAAAATAATTTGAAAAGCCTACAAACATGTTAAGAACAGTTTTGCAATTTAAATACTTTTAATAAGGTTGCTGCTGCTGCTGCTAAGTCACTTCAGTCGTGTCCGACTCTGTGTGACCCCATAGACGGCAGCCCAGCAGGCTCCCCTGTCCCTGGGATTCTCCAGGCAAGAACACTGGAGTGGGTTGCCATTTCCTTCTCCAATGTGTGAAAGTGAAAAGGGAAAGTGAAGTCGCTCAGTCATGTCTGACTCGTAGCGACCGCATGGACTGCAGCCTACCAGGCTCCTCCGTCCATGGGATTTTCTAGGCAAGAGTACTGGAGTGGCTTGTAATAAGGTTACTTACTCATTAAAAGGTTGACAACTTTAATAGGCTATGGTAAAGACATTAATCATTCCTAAGTACGGTTTTTGTTACATTTTATGTATAACAATCAATCATAGATAGCTTTAGCTAATATCTTCCAGGAATAGTTAATTTCCTTTGTGTACTCCAAGTACTGTCTCCAGGAATAGAAATCTATTTTCAATGATAATGCACCATTTAGGCACAGATAATTCATTAATGTATCACCTCTGGAATTCTCATAATGGGTCTCCATACAAGAAAGAAATGAACAACAGCAATTTTCAATTAAAACTATTTTTGATCACCCTAGATGATTTGAGAATGACCATTGCTAATTACCAGTGGTGATAAATTTGTTCAAATTCAAGTTTTGTGAGGAACTTTCATCCATAAAGAAATAATTTATTCATCAAAATCAATGCCTCAGTGTCACTCTGAACAGCACTTGCTGTTAAAACCAGAACAATGACTGGAGCTCACCAGGACGGTGTAACATGAACATTTTGTTCTATTAAATGTTCAAGTGTTTCCAACAATAGTTCTCTTAGGGTTAAAGACATTTTATAGTTCTCTCATTTGAAAAATGTTTTTGAGCAGTTACTATATCTAGGGTATGGTACTACACTGTCTTCACTGGAACTGTTTGATGGTCATGACCAGAGAAAATGACATCAAACTCCTGCTTTAAACTTTCATTGCCCTGCTGAATCCCAAAGGTCAGTAGTTTATAGCTTCTGGTATTTTCCCTAGGATGAAGACTTTGCATATTTATTCTGTTATTGACTAACTGCTCCATAATAGTTTTATAAAATCCCATTTCTGAATTTGATAAGAGGCTTCTCTAAGCAGTTATGATACATAATTATTATAATTATTAAAAGTGAATATGATCTCATCCACTTGTAATAGTGGTAACGTTCTAAACTACACCCAAGGGTTTTTCTCTTTTGGCATTTTATGTGGTCCTTTTCTTTATTTCACCTAGAATTTTTCCTTTTCATTTTATTTTATCCTTTTCTTTATTTCACCTAGAATTTTTATCTGCCTTAGGATTGGCTGGATGTTAAAGGTTGAGAATACAGTCATTATGGGAAAATGCGAAAATAAAGAGAAAAATACCCAATATTGTTATTTGAAGCAGAATTTTGCAGTAAGAAACACATCTTGAAGCCCAAAACTAAAAACAAAAAACAGGCTTTCCTGAATTCTGTTAGATTTCTTTTACTATCTCACAAATTGAAACAAATCGCCAGTCCAGGTTTGATGCATGAGACAGGGTGCTCGGGGCTGGTGCACTGGGAAAACCCAGAGGAATGGGATGGGGAGGGAGGCGGGAGGGGGGTTCAGGATGGGGAACACATGTACATCCATGACTGATTCACGTCAATGTATGGCAAAAGCCACTACAATATTGTAAAGTAATAAGCCTCCAATTAAAATAAATAAATTAAAAAAATAAAGGAAACTGTAATTTGAATTCTTCAGAATGTTGGAATGATTTTTTTGTTTGTTAAAACTAAATTTGTTGTATTAGATAAAAGAAAGGAATAATGCTGAAGATGTAAAAACCTAAAACTTGACCCTTCCGTCTCTAGGGGTTTGTAGGAAAAAGTAAACAGGATAGAAAAGAGGAAGGAGATCAAACAGGTAAGGCCCCAATCTCTCCAGAATCTGAACCTCAAGTTGGTAGGGACACTTCGGAAATACCCAGGTAGTCTGAGGACGGGGGTGAGAACATGTGACCTCTGGCATGCTTCAATCTAGGAGATGCCCTAGCCATAGTGTCTTCCCATATCAACATTTTACTGACCAACCAAGCCATACATTCAGGGAAATCTTCCCACTGACTTTTCAACCATGGGGGGAAAATCAGAAATCTGTATCTTCTGCTTATCTAGGACAAGATGAAGTATCTCTTTAAGAAGACTTTGTTTCTAAAATAATGTTTATATAAAACAAGTGTGTAAATATACAAATCATTATGCTATAGTTTCTTATACTAGGTTACATATTCAATAAATCTTTGTTGATATTACGCAAATTCAGTTACTTGATTCACAGTCACATAAATTTTGTGGTATTAAATGTTTAGATAACAGAATTCTGGCTGTACTTGAGAGTAATAGTGGCTGAATTTTCTTACATCAATGTTAGTAATCTTTCTCTTATTATAGGATGTGCAAGGTTATCATTTTCTACATTAAGAGGCTTAAAAACAATGACAATGAAAATTTAAATTAAACCCCCCAAAGAGATGGCTTTTGGTGATCTGTGTGGGTGTTAAATCCACTATAAAAATTTCATCTATTTAATTTCATTTTGTGAAGTGAGACTGCATTTTTCTCCTATCTTTTGTGTTTCATGAGCAATTCACATTGTTTAAAGACAAAAAGAGAAGATTAGGAATCTTTTTTTTGAGATTCAAGACAGGTATACATACCTTATCTATAATGAAAACATTTAGCACTTACAGTAAGTTCAACCCATTTACAATATTTTAAAGACTTTTGCTTTTTCATACATGAAACCAGCTTAAGTAGGAGGCAGTATCTATTCTGAATATACCAAGGTTCTAGAAATTATAGCTGCAATGAAAGATAGAAAGAAAAAGTTACAGCTGTTCACACTTGTGTCAGGTATATCTCTGTTAGCCTATAGGGCCTAAAATGAACAACTACTGCAAAAGAGATTTGGACTGATGAATCTAAAATTTGTGAGTACTTGACATGCCTCGGAAAGCAACCATGTTAAAGATTAAAATAGTTCATTCTGGTTTCTGATCCACTGAAAAGTAGCAGAAGCAGTCATGGAGATGCATTCAGAGATCCATTTATTTTACTGCAATATTATCACCACACATGTGCCATTTATTTGCTAATAAAATTGCAGCCATGAAATTAAAAGACGCTTGCTCCTTGGAAGGAAAGTTATGACCAACCTTGATAGTATATTAAAAAGCAGAGACATTACTTTGCCAACCAAGGTCCATCTAGTCAAGGCAATGGTTTTTCCCGTGGTCATGTATGGATGTGAGAGTTGGACTGTGAAGAAAGCTGATCGCCGAAGAATCGATGCTTTTGAACCGTGGTGTTGGAGAAGACTCTTGAGAGTCCCTTATACTGCAAGGAGATCCAACCAGTCCATTCTAAAGGAGATCAATCCTGGATGTTCATTGGAGGGACTGATGCTAAAGCTGAAACTGCAATACTTTGGCCACCTCATGTGACAAGTTGACTCACTGGAAAAGACTCTGATGCTGGGAAAGGTTGGGGGCGGGAGGAGAAGGGGACGACGGAGAATGAGATGGCTGGATGGCATCACCGACTCTGTGGACATGAGTTTGAGTGTATTCTGGGAGTTGGTGATGGACAGGGAGGCCTGGCGTGCTGTGATTCATGGGGTCGCGGAGAGTCGGACACGACTGAGCAACTGAACTGAACTGACAGTTTATAATTTAACTCTTGTAATATTTGCATTATGCTTTTTTATGATCTGTCTATAAATATGAAGTCTAATATAGGTGAAGAGTTCTGTGCGTTGGGTTCCCTATGTGCTTTGATGAGAAGGTTTGTATTAGAGAATTCTTTTGAGGTTTTCTTAGTTTGGTTTTTACTTCCTATAAGTTTACCTCTGTCACTCAAGCATACAAGATTAGAGTTTACTGACTTTTCATCCTAAGAGCTTACTGTCGTTGATGTGATTTTTAAACAAAGGTTTACTTTCAGCTAACTTAGAGTTTACTGCTGTTTTAAGTAGATAAACTACTCTCAATCAAATAATATAGGTTTATAAGACTGCTTAATGTTATAGTCAGTGGTTAATCCTTCACTCCCAGGTTGGAAAACATTCTGCTGGTATCTCAGCTTTGATTCTCAAAGGCTGTGTATGGGTATTTTAACTTTCCTGATCCTTGGTAAATAAATATACTATGTTAAAAGTAAACTAGAGAGGTATGGTGAGGATTTAAATAAGATCATAAATATAAAATATTTAACAAGATGCCTAGCAGTGAAGTATTAAAAGTTAACTACTGAAATTATTTTTTCTAAATGTAATTAAAAATTTTTAGACAAAAGAACAGGTAACAAACAGGAAAAATTCTGGTTCTTCCATTAACTCTACAACCTGGAAAAGGGCTAGGATAATATGATAGTTATGATTCAAATAACACATCAAAAACACAAGTGGTGGCTTTTCCCAATGTGATTCTAATAGTTTTCTATGGAACTAAGAATGGATTGCCAGAAAAACTTTTAACATAGAGTACAATGTTCACAAAGGAAGAGAAAAATAACAACCAGTGCATGCTCATTTGGACACAACTTTGTGTGTGTGACCCCCCACGGACTGTAGCTCCTGCCAGGTTCCTCTGTCCATGGAATTTTCCAGGCAAAAATACTGGAGTGGGTTGCTAGTTCCTACTCCAGCGTATCTTCCCTACCCAGGGATCGGATGTGCATCTCTTGTGTCTCCTGCGTTGGCAAGTGGATTCTTTACCACTGAGTGACCTGGGAAGCTCCCTAATGTAGAGTATAATGTTCACAAAGGAAGAAAAAAATCATTAGCAAACTCAAAGAAGACACAGCATACAGGAAATGAGATACTATCTAGACAAAGGTTTGTAGGACAAAACATAGCACATGTTTTGATTTTTAGTATAGAAAATAATACATAATTGCTGATAAGGTTACTTTTAACTATTTCATTCATTAAATATCAAATTATAATTTAGACACCTAATGCTTGAAAGTACTTTGAATTCCTGTAACCCCATACCAGAGAAATACAAATTGAAACTACCGTAATAAAATTTTTCCCTTATTTTCACTAATTAGATTGGCAAAATTTTAAATCAGCTCAACCTTTGAAAGTACACATTTTGGAGAGAATATATGGAAACATGTAGTGTTGATGCCTGGCTTTGGCCACCTGATGTGAAGAGCTGACTCATTAGAAAAGACCCTGATGCTGGGAAAGATTTAAGGCAGGGGGAGAAGAGGACTACAGAGGACGAGATGGTTGGATGGCATCACTGATTCAATGGACATGAATTTGAGCAAACTCCAGGAGGTGGTGAAGGACGGGGAAGCCTGGCATGCTGCAGTCCATGGTGTCTCAAAGAGTCAGACACAACTGAGTGACTGAACAACAACAAAATAAGGAAGCACACACTTCCTTACATTGCTGGAAAAGATTCAGATTTGTACAATCTCTATGGAGGGAAATTTGGCAATATCTAACTCTTGGGCTTCCCTGCTGGCTCAGACAGTAAAGAATCTGCCTGCAGTGGAGACCTGGGTTTGATCCATGGGTCTGGAAGATCCCCTGGAGAAGGGAATGACAATCCACTCCAGTATTCTTGCCTGGAGAATTCCATGGGCTGAGGAGCCTGACAGGATACAGTCCATGGGATTGCTAAAAGTCAGACACTACTGAGTAACTAACAACTTCACTTTCAATGAACTATTAATACATATGTTTACCCCTTTATACAGCAATCCCATTTCTAGGAATTTACCTTAAGGATATGCCCAACAATATAAAAATACATATGTACATTTATTGCAGCACTATATGTAATTGTTTGCAATTTCCTATATTACCTTATATTGGAGAGAGGTTGAAAACACTGGTATAGACACACAATAGAGTATTACATATCTGTCTTAAAGAAACAGAATGAGAAAGAATCTATAAACCAGTATAAACTGATGTTTAGGATATAAGTATTAGGTGAAAAGGCAAAGGAATAAAGAGTATTTTTAGTATGTTTTCTTTTGAAAGAAACAAAAGGAGATAGGAAAATATACAGATTATCTGCACATTTTTCTAAAAAGCAACACATTAACAAAGAAATTGTAGACTAGTGAGATTGGTTACATATGGAGTATGAATAATGTTACAAGGTGTGAAGACACTTCTCTAATACCTTTTGTGCAGTTCTGACTTTTTGTTGGTTCACAAACCCAGGAGCTTTCAGGGTGAAGTTGGAAACAGTCTCCTATATGTGGAAGGCAGGGAGAGACCTTTTATATGCTAAATAAGCCACTTGTTAGCTTTAAGACCTAGGACCTAGCTCTTTACACTGTGATCTTCTAGGAAGACAGTGCCAGGTCTCCAGTTCTCTGTAGGAGGGTAGGAGCCTGATTTGGGTTAGTCCCTCATTCCAGGTGGCAAATGGATTGTATCTGCTAGGATATATAAAAGGATGATTTTTTTTTTTTTTCTTTCTGTCTAGGCAACCTCCTAAGACAGAGGGAGAGGGAAAGAAAAGTAAATGTGACTACTAACATTTGGGAAATTTGGATACAGATTACAGGGAATTTTTTGTACTGTTCTTTCACCTCTTCAATCAGTCTGAAATTATGTGAAAATAAAAAGGTAAAAGGAAAGAATAAAACAGAGTCAATAGTGTGAGGATACAGAAAAAAATTCTGAGCATTAAACTCACCAACTTTGGGTTAGTTTTATTCAGGAAAGCCAGGGCCTTTGGCAACTATTTCAGAGTTTTGTTCCACTTAGTACTCTTGTCTAGAAAATCGCATGGACAGAGGAGCCTGGTAGGCTGCAGTCCAAGGGGTTGCTACTAGTCAGCCACGACTGAGCGACCTCACTTTCACTTTTCACTTTCACATATTGGAGAAGAAAATGGCAACCCACTCCAGTGTTCTTGCCTGGAGAATCCCAGGGACAGGGGAGTCTGGTCGGCTGCCGTCTATGAGGTCGCACAGAGTCGGACACGACTGAAGCGACTTAGCAGCAGCAGCAGCAGTCACCACTAATGAGATCTCAGTTCAGTTCAGTTCAGTTCAGTCGCTCAGTCGCTCAGTCGTGTCCGACTCTTAGCGACCCCATGAACCACAGCACGCCAGGCCTCCCTGTCCATCACCAACTCCCGGAGTTCACTCAAACTCATGTCCATCGAGTCAGTGATGCCATCCAGCCATCTCATTCTCTGTCATCCCCGTCTCCTCCTACACCCAATCGCTCCCAGCATCAGAGTCTTTTCCAGTGAGTCAACTCGTCGCATGAGGTGGCCAAAATATTGGAGTTTCAGCTTTAGCATCAGTCCTTCCAATGAACACCCAGGATTGATCTCCTCTAGAATGGACTGGTTGGATCTCCTTGCAGTCCAAGGGACTCTCAAGAGTCTTCTCCAGCACCACAGTTCAAAAGCATCAATTCTTCGGCGATCAGCTTTCTTCACAGTCCAACTCTCACATCCATACATGACCATGGGAAAAACCATTGCCTTGACTAGACGGACCTTTGTTGGCAAAGTAATGTCTCTGCTTTTTAATATGCTATCTAGGCTGGTCATAACTTTCCTTCCAAGGAGCAAGCGTCTTTTAATTTCATGGCTGCAATCAGCATCTGCAGTGATTTTGGAGCCCCAAAAAATAAAGTCTGACACTGTTTCGACTGTTTCCCCATCTATTTCCCAAGAAGTGATGGGACCAGATGCCATGATCTTTGTTTTCTGAATGTTGAGCTTCAAGCCAACCTTTTCACTCTCCTCTTTCACTTTCATCAAGAGGCTTTTGAGTTCCTCTTCACTTTCTGCCAGAAGGGTGGTGTCATCTGCATATCTGAGGTTATTGATATTTCTCCCAGCAGTCTTGATTCCAGCTTGTGCTTCTTCCAGCCCAGCATTCTTCATGATGTACTCTGCATATAAGTTAAATAAGCAGGGTGACAATATACAACCTTGACGTACTCCTTTTCCTATTTGGAACCAGTCTGTTGTTCCATGTCCAGTTCTAACTGTTGCTTCCTGATCTGCATACAGGTTTCTCAAGAGGCAGGTCAGGTGGTCTGGGATTCCCATCTCTTTCAGAATTTTCCACAGTTTATTGTGATCCACACAGTCAAAGGCCTTGGCATAGTCAATGAAGCAGAAATAGATGTTTTTATGGAACTCTCTTGCTTTCTCCATAATCCAGCGGATGTTGGCAATTTGATCTCTGGTGCCTCTGCCTTTTCTAAAACCTGCTTGAACATCTGGAAGTTCACGATGAGATCTCAAGTCTGACCTTAAAACAAATTTACCCACCTCATCAGTTTATCACTTAGGAACTTTTCCGAACTATGTAACTCTTAGCTCCTAGCACTATAATAGGAAACATTTTCTCAAATTTGTGACAATTCAATATGCAATTAAAATTCCAAATATGACTGAGAAGAATTTGATTTACAAATTTGGAAATGTATTATGCAGTGAATATTTAGCAAAGTCAGCAAATCTGTTATTTCTGAAGGCAAAACATTTGTAAGTCACTCTTAATCAACAACAAAATTATAATATATACAAGGAGAAATCAACTGTGCCATAAAATTAGAGAAGCTCTTGATAGCTTATAATTAGCTTTTTGCTATCAAGAAAAAAAAATGTTGAGCTTCATAGGAGAAGCTGTAGTGTTGAACTATCAGAAAAGAAAATGCCTCAGTAAATCATGAAAAATTAAAAAAGCAACTGCTCATATCTGTATCTACTAGAAACATTTATTTCCATATATTTCTCTATGTCAGTTCTATAAATTCTCTATTCCAAGTTTATGTGCCCACTGGTATTATGAGATGGATAAGCTGGTTTTAGAAAAGGCAGAGGAACCACAGATCAAATAGCCAATATCTGTTGGATCATCGAAAAAGGAAGAGAGTTCCGGAAAAAACATCTATTTCTGCTTCATTGACTATGCCAAAGCCTTTGACTGAGTGGATCACCACAAACTGTGGAAAATTCTTAAAGAGATGGAAATACCAGACCACCTGACCTGCCCCTTGAGAAATCTGTATGGAAGTCAGGAAGCAACAGTTAGAACTGGACATGGAACAACAGACTGGTTCCAAATAGGAAAAGGAGTACGTCAAGGCTGTATATTGTCACCTGCTTATTTAACTTATATGCAGAGTACATCATGAGGAATGCTGGGCTGGATGAAGCACAAGCTGGAATCAAGATTGCCAGGAGAAATATCAATAACCTCAAATATGAAGATAACACCATCCTTATGGCAGAAAATGAAGAAGATCTAAAGAGCTTCTTGATGAAAATGAAAGAGGAGAGTGAAAAAGTTGGCATAAAGCTCAATATTCAGAAAACTAAGATCATAGCATCTGGTCCCATCACTTCATGGCAAATAGGTGGAGAAACTGGAAACAGTGAGACTTTATTTTCTTGAGCTCCAAAATAATTGCTGATGGTGACTGCAGCCATGAAATTAAAAGATGCTTGCTCCTTAGAAGAAAAGTTATGACCAACCTAGACAGCTTATTAAAAAGCAGAGACACTTCTTTGCCAACAAAGGTCTGTCTAGTCAAGGCTATGGTTTTTCCAGTAGTCATTTATGGATGTGACAGTTGGACTATAAAGAAAGCTGAGTGCCGAAGAATTGATGGTTTTGAACTGTGGTGTTGGAGAAAACTCTTGAGAGTCCCTTGGAAAGCAAGGAGATCTAACCAGTCCATCCCAAAGGAAATCATTGGAAGGACTGATGCTGGAGCTGAAACTCCAATCCTTTGGCCACCTGATGCGAAGAACTGAATCATTTGAAAAGACCCTGATGCTGGGAAATATTGAAGGCGGGAGGAGAAGGGGATGACAGAGAATGAGATGGTTGGATGGCATCCCTGACTCAATGGGCATGAGTTTGAGTAAACTCCGGGAGTTGGTGATGGACAGGGAGGCCTGGCATGCTGTAGTCCATGGCGTTTCAAAGAGTCAGACAATACTGAGCGACTGAACTGAACTGAATCTCTTATATGTTGTGTATTCCTCACCCTTATAATGGTGGATATTTCTTTTTGTCTAGTTTATCTTATAATTCAGACTGTCTTTACTTACTAAAATTATAGGAAAAGCAAAATATTGGGTGTCAAAGAAAGACAAAAGCTAAAATTTGTACTTTCATTTCTTGTAATCCATTTGTCAAATTTTTTTCAGTACTGTAATACTAGCTTCATTAATTTCATTGGCCAAAAAATTTCTAAAAGTATACAAACAATGATAGTTAAACATAGTAATAGCTAACATGTCATAAGAACTTAATATATGTCATGCACTATATTATACACTTGGGCTTCCCTGGTGGCTCAGAGGTCAAAGCATCTGCCTGCAGTGCAGGAGACCTGGGTTCGATCCCTGGGTGGGGAAGATCCCCTAGAGAAGGAAATGGCAACCTACTCCAGTATTCTTGCCTGGAGAATCCCATGGATGGAGGAAGCTGGTGGGCTATAGTCCATGGGGTTGCAAAGAGTCGGACACGACTGAGTGACTTCACTTTCACTTTCATATTATGCACTTAGACATTTATTTCTTACAACTTTAAGAGTCTTATTATCTCCAGTTTATAAATGAACTAAGTGAAGCTCAGAAATATTCAATAACTTTTCTAAGGACACAGAGCTAGTAAATGAGTGAACCAGAATAAATTTAGGGCTGTCTGATTTCAAAAGCCTGTAAAAATCATCTGTGACAACAGTATTTCTCAACCTGGGTTCATTGTCTGAACCACAGAATATAAAGAAAAATTGAGTGGCCACTCCGTCAATTTTCCCAGGAGAAGTTAATTCATTAGCTTCTCTTCATTAGTGACTGGTATGTTCTGGATGGTGTACCATGCACTGTACATTGGTTCATTTAATACTCAAAGCTACCTGAGAGAAACATGGCATCATCTCAAGTTTCCATGCCAGGAAACTGGTACTCAAAATGGGGACTGAATTGACTGAGTTCATGCAGACACTAAGTGGTGATAAGAGAGCAAATGACAAGCATGTTATTTTCGTTGATCCTGATACACTACTCAGAACTTAACTGAAAAGTGAAACTCCAGTTAATGAATGGGTTATTTACTATGTCATTTGTTCTTAACATGACTGTACAAGCTGCCTGAGTTCCACCCTAAGAAATTATAATATAATTGAGCTGGGGTAATTCCAGGGCATCGAGATTTTGAAAGCTTCTCAAATGACTCAAAGGTACAGTCAAGTTTTACAGTTTCAAAAATTGACCCTTATTCTTTCGCCTCCTTGTCCTCCATCTCCTCTTTCTTTATCATCATTTCCCTCTCCAATAAACTGACCAACTGCCTTAGGTAATACAGAGACTTATTGGGCTGTATTTCAGAGAGGGAGAGAAGTTACCTGATACATCTCATTGATTTTGCATGATGCTATCTCTAAATCAGCCAAGCCAAGAAAAAGTATAAACTGTTACCACAAAAAATGACCTACTTTTCATATACTACCTGGTCCCCATCAGGAGGTCTGTCTGCTGAAGGAAATTTCTTTGTTGTAGGTTATCCAGGAATTTGCTGGATTGATCATTATCACCACTTTATAAACAGAAGGCTAAACTGTGCTTTGCAAAATCTGAGAGGTAAGAGAAAGACCAAGCACAGAATTGGAATTACTTGAGAAAGCCTGCCACATGGGATTGTGGAAAATAGTACGGATTCAAAGAATCAGAAACTGAAAGCTAACTAATCTCACAGATAAGTTAACAGAAAAGTGCAGTGAATGGGTGGCTTCATAAATGAATAAAGATACTTCCAGTAGTAATACAGCACCACCGCTATGGAAGAGAAAAGCTTTTGCTTGTGTGACCCCTCTATGGTTGGATCTACTTTTTCAGCCTTCTTCCTCTTGCCCCTCTCACCCAAGGCTCATACAGAAGATAGCAGATGGGCAAATAAGCCACCCTCAAAGAGAAATAACTTAAAAACAGAAATGAGAAAGTCATTGGTATCATGAATACCATAATGATTCTTACTCCTGTACTTACTAGTTACATGACACTTGACAGTAATCAATCTTGAACAAGAACAAAGCTAAAGGTAAAATACTTCCTGACTGCAAACTAAATCACAAAGCTACAGTGATCAACACAATGTGGCATTGGTATAAAAACACATCAATCAATAAAACTGAATAGACTGTCCAGAAATAACTCATGCCTAAATGGTCAGTGGTTTCCATAAAGGATCTAAGAATATAGAGTGGGTAAAGGATAGTCTCTTCAATAAATGGTATTGAGAAAGCTGGACAGCCACATACAAAAGAAAGAAACTGGACCCTTATCTTACACAATAGACAAAAATCAACTCACAGTGGATTAAAGACTTGAATGTAAGACCTGAAATTGTGAAACTCCTAGAAGGAAACATAGGCAATAAGTTCCTTAACATCAAATTTTGCAATGAGTTTTTAAATTTGGTAGCAAAAGCAAAAATAAAGAAGTAGGACACCATCAAACTAAAAATGTTATGCGTAGCCAGGGAAATGAAAAATGAGAATGCAAACTATGGAAAGAGAAGAAATATTTTCAAACCACATATCTGATAAGATGTTACTATCTGAAATATATGAAGAACATATACAACAGTAAAAAAACAAAATAACTTAATTGAAAAATGAGCTAGGATTTGAGTAGACATTTTTCCAAAGAAGACATACAAATGATCAATAGGTACATGAAAATTGCTTACCATCACTAATCACCAGGGCAATGCAAGTCAAAAATCACAATCAGATAGTACATTATACCTATTAGAAGAGTGTTTATCAAAAAGACAAGAGATAAATGCTGCTGAGGATATGAGGATATGAAGAAAGGAATGTAATTTGGTGCAGCCACTATGAAAAACAGTATATAGGTTCCTCAAGAAATTAAAAACAGAACTACAATATTATCCAGCAGTCCCATTCTGGGTATATATTAAAATAAACATGACAATTATCGCAAAGAGGTATTTGCACTCCAATGTTTCTTGAAGCATTATTCACAATAGCCAACATTTGAAAACTACCTAAATGTTTTCATATAGGATAAAAGGATCAAGAAACTGTGATATTCCATGCACACACACACACACACACACACACACACAATATTATTCAGTCTTAAAATAGAAGAAAATCCTGTCATTTGTGTTAACATGGTAAACCTGAAGGACATTATGATAAGTGCAGTAAATTAAAGAATGATAAACACAGCATCACTTATGTGTGGAATATTTTTTAAAAGTCAAATTTATAGAAGTTGAAAGTAGAAAAGTGATTGCCAGGGACTGGGGAGAGGTAGGGAAAATAGGAAGTTATCAAATGGGTACAAGCTATGTTATAGGTTGAGTAAGGTATGAGGGTCTAATGTATAATGTGGAGACTATAGGTGATAACACTATGTTGTATCATTGAAATTTGCTAAGAAAGTAAAATGTAAGTGCTCTCACCCGGTGGGAGGAGATATATATGTGAAGTGATGGATATGTTAACATGATGGGGAGAATCCTTTCACAGTGTGTACATATATCAAATTGTCACTTTTTATTCTTTAAATACATTACAACTTTGTCAATTATACCTTGATAAAGCTGGAAAAAAGGTTCTATGAAAAGAGGAATTGTTTTATTTGCTACTTAAGACCTACTTTTTATAATAGTGCCTGGCACATGGTGGAAATTAGTATTCATTTTTCCATTTCTCCAGTTGTATTTTGTCATCATCTCTAGGTGCCCTGCACTTAATATTCTCTTTCTCTTCTTACCTCTGTTCTATTTACCACTTTCTGGCTTGGGGTAATTTGCTACAATCCTTCCTGAGTTTTCATCTGCTTTATGTATTCATCTACTGATACTGTCTTGTATTTTAATATGAATATTGTGGTTACTGCAGAGAGAAATTTTCATTTTACATTTCCTAGTTAAAAATAATAAACAGCACATTTTCAATACTAAGTATATGGTTGTTGCTTATATATACTGTAGAAGATACAAAAGCATTTTAAGAAAAAGTAGCTTTCTTCAATAAACTAAAAATCTAGCTGGGCAGAAAAAAATTACAGAAGAAATGCAAGAACATATACTTCACAACGGTAGTTCTGTTGTTTTATGCACCATAGGTTGAGAAGAGAAAGCTTGGTGTAGGTTGATTTAACTTCTCTTTACCTTTGCAGTGAAGGATGTACTCTTCTTACTTAGTCTTCTCTTTCATACAAAAGAGAATTTTCCTTCCATTTTTCATTTTAAATTATTATTACAGAGAATTAAAAACATTTACAAAAAAGAAAGAATACTACAGTGAACGTCAAGGGACCCATCACTTAGTTCCAACAATTATTGCCTCAACACCAGTCTTGTTTCAATCATATCTGATTTAACTCCTCCCATCTCCTTCCTTTACCATTGTGTAGCAACTCCAAATACCACATCATTTTATCTGCAAATATGTCAGTGTGAATCCCTAAACAAGTGGACTGTTTCAAAACATAGCAACAGTGTTATTATAACACTTGTATAACAGAAACAACAATTTTTTAAAATCATCGGGATTTACTGAGTATCCGTATTGTCCAGTTGTCTAATTTTTGATAGTATACTTTGCATGAATCAAAATATTAAAAAGTTCTTTATATTTGAAATTGATTAATATCTCCCTCAGAAGTGTTTTTTATTGACTCATGTTAAGGCTCTAAAGCTAGAAATGTGTTCCTTTTAATTGTAAAAATCTTTTTTCTAAGCTTAGGCTGGAGAACATATTTGATATCAACTATGAAACTAGGAAGAAAATTGAGATATCAGAATGTGATTTCTTTAAGAAATTATTCCTGCTTCACTGACTTGAAGATGAGAACTTGAACTAAGCAGCCTAGAACTTCTTGCTAATCAATCACGCTGTCAGGCACTGTAATGGTCACCCTCATTGTGTTATTCTAAGAGTTCATAGCCCCATCACCAATGTAAAAAAGTCTGGTTCTCATGTCATAGAGATTCTTGGACTGCGTTTTTATCAGCAGGATTGTTATTCAATAAGAAGATATTCTATTTAGATGTTAATATTTATTCAATTTCTGTTACCATAGCCTTATGTGATTTTTTTTTCTGCAATGAAAAGAAGTATAACACACTGTAACAGCAATGATTGGAAATAACTCTAAAAATGTCAAGGATGTTAAACAATAATTAGTAGATTAAATGCCAACAAGTATATTTAATAACCATGATATTTTGTATTTGGACCACAGCCAACATCATCAGTATAGTATTTACTTAAGGATCACATAGCATTCTGATCTTGAATTAAAATATTATTTATTAAGGTATATTTTCATTTTTCAAAAGTAATCTTGACTATATAAGGAATGTATAGTAAGTCTGAAAAGTTTTACTGTACATGGAGTTAACTAAACAATAGGAAAGTAGTATCTGAGAGTAAACTGCATGTCATTCTAGTTTTTCCCTTAAATTTTTTATTAAATTTTACTGCCCTACTGTCAATATCCAAGTTTTCTGAATTCATATACAATGTTTTAGAAAATATGAACATTAAGTTAATCCACTGAATATTTATTTAATGCCTATTTTATATGCCAGATACTATTCTGAGGAGTAGGTATAAAAAGCAGAAAGTGAAGTGAAGTCGCTCAGTCGTGTCTGACTCTTTGCGACCCCATGGACTGTAGACTACCAGGCTCCTCTGTCTATGGGATTTTCCAGGCAAGAGTCCTGGAGTGGGTTGCCATTTCCTTCTCCAATAAAAAGTAGAGACTAAAACAAAAATTCCTACCTTCACAGAGCCTCCTTTAAATAACCCTCCCAAAAGAAAATGGGAAGAAGGAAGAGTTCTCACTGACATTTCTGAAAAACAAGTATGAGTGTATCTATTAAATATCCAACATGATCTAGGCACTGTGCTAAGTAGCAGGGAAAAGAAAAGGAATCGGAGACATTCCTTCCCTCCAGAATATTGTGAGAAGCTAATAGAGCATACTCATAAGTAGCAAACTAGGCAACTAAAGTGTCAATAGCAGAAACATCATGTGAAAACTGAAAGCAATGCTGGCAGCCAAGACTATTAGTGGGGAATAATGGAACAGAAGGAACTAGAACAGGAGAGGATGTAGAGTTGGAATTTTCCCACCTTATTTTGATGGCAGATTCTTGGACAAAGAGAGAAAATTGATTTAGCTTTTAGTTTGCTGTAGATTGAACTATATGACAAGCTGTTAAGAGTAACAACTTCAGACTGCTGAGTGTGGAAGTTGAAATGCCCTTTTAACAACAAGGTAAGTCAAAGGAACAAAGTGTGTTGAAACAAAAAAGAGTTTACTAAATCAAGTTGATTCAACATTTGAACTAAATCAGAATTTTCAAGGCTTTCAGGAATGAATATCTGATCCTATAACTGAAAGTTTATGAAAATTAACAAGTTTCTTCCTTGCATGATTTTTTTCTATTAAAAACGTTATTTAAGTCAGAAAAAAGCAGCTAAGGCTACTTTTGAATTTTATCGCTGTTTTTCTTTTATTTTTTTGTCTCTCATAAGGGGCCACTTTCTTCCTTTTAGAACTTTTGCATATGCTCTTCGCTGGTCCTAGAATGGTTATCTCACCCCACTAACTGTAAATTCCTTCTCCTCCTAATTCCCTAGGAAGTCTTTCCTGGCCACAGATTGTCAGCATACCCTCCTCCACGGAATTGTTGAGTTCTTTGAAACATTGATCAAACATTGCAGTGAACTATGGTCATCTCAGAAAAGGCAGCAACTCAGTTTTCTCGCCATTATCTTTCCAGTATTTCCATAGAAAGTAATACAAAGTAGATGCTCAGTAAACATTTGCTGGATAAATGAATTTAATTATTTCTTAGAATGAGATGTCTCTCCTGAAGAATACTGAATCTCCAGTTGGTGTCTGTATAACTCTGAAGGGTTTAAAAAAAAAAGCACCATCTTCCATAGAATTACTATTGACATCAAATTCCTGAAAATGAGAGATCTCTCTGTTCATTGTTTTCTAATCGACATTTCTCTAAAACCAGAACTCCAAATTGTTTTTATGCTTTATATACAGAAAGGCAGGTGCACAAAAATCTTTAAAGAAACAATTCAGAAAACCATCAGTGTCCTCAAAAAAATCCTCAGTAGAAGAATGATTTAGAATGGACTGTCCTTCACAATACACAGTTAGTTAAAAATTCAGTGGTAATGAAAAGGTGTAAAGAGTCAAAATAAAGAAGCTATTACCCCTTACTGGATTTGTGATAGGCCTCAATAGTCCCTGTGACAGAGATAATTAAATTTCAAAGATTTTAGCACGGGTAATAATAACTTAACAGACTTGCTCAGTTAGAGTCTAAGCTTAGATTTGTACTGATTTGGGAAGAATATTGAGATGCTGAGGTTTCAGGTGTGGCATGAAGCAGCTGGGCTCTGAGAAAGAGCCTTCTGGAAGTGAAGACGGACTATATACAGTGAAAACCTTCTCAATGGATCTGTTTGCATTTCAGTATGTGTGTGGTTTTTAATCTTTCTTCACTGACCTGGTCAGGTTGGAATATCAGGCGATTAAGAGCTGTCAAGCACAAATTTTACAAACTTTAAAGGATAAGACTAAAAATGAAAATCAGAAAGCTAAAAGATTAAGGAAAAAAACTGGCCTTCTGAGGGACATAGGAATTAAGCCAGGTCCTGGCAGAACAAAGATCATCAGCACATATATTCCTACTTGAATATTGATTTGTTAAAAATATATATATTCTGTTTTATGACCCTTGCAGAAATTTTGCTATCTAGCATGATTGTTATTTTTCTGTTTGAGTACATTTAAAACTAGGCAGTTGGGAGCTAAGACTTTCAAGTAATGATCAAACTTGTACACAGTAAAACAATAAATAAGAGCCAAAGAATATAAGTTTTGATAAACTAAGATGGCTAATCTGCTCATCCAATCTATTCCCAGTTCAGGAAAAATTGAGGATTAGATACTGCAAATATCTGAGAGTTAAATGCAGCTGTACTTAAAAAGTATTTCTCTATACAAAGTAAGTGTTATGAGGGCAGATGCTGAGATGCAGTTTTATTTTCAAACCAATAAGCCAGTTCTAAGAGTACTTCGGTATAAAAGCATAGAAAAATAAATACAATGAAAAATAAACTTATGCACCTACTCTCCTAGAATTTAGCAGTAATAAATACAACTTTTAAATGATATTGTTATTATCAGGGCACATGAGCAATAGTAGTAGTTGTAGGCACATGGATGAAGAAGAACAAAACACACTCATTTCACTGTCAAATGATTATATTACTAAGATTACTGCAATTAGTCCACAAACGATTCCAATTTCCAAGAAATATTGCAATCATTGACTCCTACAGGGACAATGCTAACTCATCAATCTCCTCTGTGAGAATTATGGGGGGAAAGAATTTCCTTCCTTTGAGTGGATTGAGCACAGGAACAGGAGTCAATGAGTCAGTTCAGTTGATCAGTTGTGACCGACTATTTGTGACCTGATGGACGGCAGCAAACCAGACTTTCCTGTCCATAAACAATTCCCGGAGCCTACTCAAACTCATGTCCATCGTGTTGGTGATGCCATCCAACCATCTCATCCTCTTGTCCCCTTCTCCCACCTTCAATATTTCCCAGCATCAGGGTCTTTTCCAATGAGTTGGTTCTTTGCATCAGGTGGCCAAAGTATTGGAGTTTCAGTTTCAGCATCAGTCCTTCCGATGAATATTCAGGAGTGATTTCCTTTAGGATGGACTGGGTGAATTTCCTTGCAGTCCAAGGGACTCTCAAGAGTCTTCTCCGACACCACAATTCAAAAGCATCAATTATTTGATGCTTAGGCTTCCTTATAGTCTAACTCTCACATCCATACATGACTACTGGAAAAAAACATAGCTTTGACTACTTGGACATTTGTTGACAAATTAATGTTTCTGCTTTTTAATATGCTGTCTAGGGTGGCCATAGCTTTTCTTCCAAGGAGCAAACACCTTTTAATTTCATGGCTGCAGTCACCATCTGCAGTGATTCTGGAGCCCCCAAAATAAAGTCTTTCACTCTTTCCATTAATTCTCCATCTGTTTGCCATGAAGTGATGGGACCAGGTGCCATGAGCTTAGTGTTATTAATGTTAAGTTTTCAGTCAATTTTTTCACTTTCCTCTTTCACTTTCATCAAGAGGCTCTTTAATTCTTCACTTTCTGCCATAAGAGTGGTGTCATCTGCGTATCTAAGGTTATTGATATTTCTCCTGGCAATCTTGATACCAGCTTGTACTTCATCTAGCCCAGCATTTCACATGATGTACTCTGCATATAAGTTAAATAAGCAGGGTGACAATATACAACCTTGACATACTCCTTTCCCTATTTGGAACCAGTCTGTTATTCCATGTCCAGTTCTAACTGTTGCTTCTTGACCTGCATATATATTTATCAGGAGGCAGGTCAGGTGGTCTGGTATTCCCATCTCTTTAACAAATTGTCCACAGTTTGTTGTGACTCACACAGTCAACAGCTGCATCGTAGTCAATAAAGCAAAAGTAGATATTTTTCTTGAACTCTCTTGCTTTTTTGATGATCCAATGGATGTTGGTAATTTTATCTCTGGTTCCTCTGCCTTTTCTAAATCCAGCTTGAAAATCTGGAAGTTTATGGTTCACGTACTGTTGAACGTTGGCTTCGAGAATTTTGAACATTTTTTGCTAGCATGTGAAATGAGTGTAATTATGCAGTAGTTTGAGCATTCTTTGGCATTGCCTTTCTTTGGGGTTGGAATGAAAACTGACCTTTTCCAGTCCTGTGGCCACTGCTGAGTTTTTCGGATTTGCTGGCATATTGAGTGCAACCCTTTCACAGTATCCTCTTTTAGGATTTGAAATAGCTCAGCTGGAATTCCATCTCCTCCACTAGCTTTGTTCATAGTGACACTTCTTAAGGCCCACTTGACTGCACATTCCAGGATATCTGGTTCTAGGTGAGTGATCACACCATTGTGGTTATCTGGGTCATGAAAATCTTTTTTGTATAGTTCTGTGTATTCTTGCCACCTCTTAATATCTTCTGCTTCTGTTAGGTCCATACCATTTCTGTCCTTTATTGTGCCCATCTTTGCATGAAATGTTCCCTTGGTGTCTCTAATTTTCTTGAAGTGATCTCTAGTTTTTCCCATTCTATTGTTTTCCTCTGTTTCTTTACACTGATCGCTGAGGAAGGCTTTCTTTTCTGTCCCTGCTATTATTTGGAACTCTGCATTCAAATCAGTATATCTTTCCTTTTCTCCTTTGCCTTTAGTTTCTCGTTTTTTCTCAGCTATTTGTAAGGCCTCATCAGACAACCATATTGCCTTTTTGCATTTCCTTTTCTAAGGGATGGTCTTGATCTCTGTCTTCTGTACAATGTCACGAACCTCCGTCCATAGTTCTTCAGGCACTCTATCAGATCTAATCCCTGAATCTATTTGTTACTTCCATTGTATAATTGTAAGGGATTTGATTTAGGTCACACCTGAATGGCCTAGTAGTTTTCCCTACTTTCTTCAATTTAAGTCTGAATTTGGCAATAAGGAGTTCATGATCTGAGCCACAGTCAGCTCCCAGTCTTGTTTTTGCTGACTGTACAGAGTTTCTCCATCTTTGGCTGCACAGAATATAATAAATTTGATTTCAATATTGACCATCTGTTAATGTTCATGTGTAGAGTCTTCTCTTGTGTTGTTGGAAGTGGGTGTTTGCCATGACCAGTGCTTTCTTTTAGGAAAACTCTGTTAGTCTTTGACCTGCTTCATTTGTACTCCAAGGCCAAATTTGCCTGTTACTCCAGGTATCTCTTGACTTCCTAATTTTACATTCCAGCCCTCTATAATGAAAAGGACATCTTTTCTGGGTATTAAGTTCTAGAAGGTCTTTTAGGTCTTCATAGTACTCTTCAACTTCAGCTTCTTCAGCATTACTGGTCAGGGCATAGACTTGGATTACTGTGATATTGAATGGTTTGCCTTGGAAACTAACAGATCATTCTGTCATTTTTGAGATTGCATCCAAAAAAATTTGAGATTGATCAAAAATAATGAGACTGCATTTTGGAATCTCTTGGTGACTATGATGGCTACTCCATTTCTTCTAAGGGAGTCTTGCCCCCAGTAGTAGATATAATGGTCATCTGAGTAAAATTCACCCATTCCAGTTTATTTTAGTTCATTGATTCCTAAAATGTTGATGTTCTCTCTTGCCATCTCCTGTTTGACCATTTCCTGTTTGCCTTGATTCATGGACCTAACATTCCAGGTTCCTATGTAATATTGTTCTTTACAGCATTGGACTGTACTTCCCATCACCCATCACATCCACAACTGAGTGTTGTTTTGCTTTGGCTCCGTCTCCATTCTTTCTGGAGTTATTTCTCCATCTTCTCCAATAGCATATTAGGCACCTACCAACCTGGTCAGCTCATCTTTCAGTGTCCTATCTTTTTGCCTTTTCAAACTGTTCATGGTGTTCTCAAGGCAAGAATACTGAACCAGAAGTATGGTTCTGCAACACTTGTCCTGTTAGTCTAGCAACTTTATCAGGACACCAACCTTAGAGGCTGGCTCCTCATCATGATGAAGTATTTCCTCTGTTACCTTCAGGTATAATGTAGACAGAGCTTTCATTGTACTTGCCAAAGGTCCTGTATCTACAACTAAATTTAACTTCTTATATTTAAGATGGTCTCCTGCAAATGCTATTTGGGAAACTTGCAAATACATTTCTAGATAAATGGACCAACTAAAATTCGTTTATTATTATTATTATCAGCCTTTGAAATGACACCGAAAAATGAGAAATGATTTTTAGTTAGTTAATAAGGCCAGAATATACTTCTGTGGTCAAGAAACAATTTGTCATTCTAACACACATTTGATGAGGGACTAAAAAATTAATTACACCTATTGAAACCATGTACATACCCCTGTGTCCTTGTCTTTTGAAGTAAAATGCTGACTCAAAAATTAATGATTGGGAAATGTGAAGATGTAGAAACAGAGAATAGCAGCTGGGCTAAAGAACTGGTAACAATTTAGACTATAATTCTGCAATATAACAAAATCAAACTCCCAGTTTCCTGAAAGATATAAAGGCCTGACACACTTTCCTAAATTGTTTTTATAGGAAGCGGACCCCCTCTTCAGATGAAAACTGCTGACCCTAAACTAGTTGAAACCAGAAGGTTGATGATACTTGAAACTTCACCTTGATGCCAATCAATCCAAGAGCTGTCCACAAGCTGATCGCACCCTTCTCCTTGGACACGAAAAAACTCCTTACTACACTCCTTTCAGGGTGGGTCACATAGGCTTCAGGACATGAGCCCACTGTGGCCCCCTTTGCCTGGCAAAGCAAGTAAAGCTACTCTTTTCTACTTCACACAAAACACTGTCTCTGTGTTTGTATTTGGCACAGGAGAACAGAGGCCAGGATTTCAGCAACATCATGATAGTTTTTAGTTTAGAAAGTAAAAATGACAAGAATATATCATCTTAAACATGCATTTCTAGCTATCTCAATAGGTATCTTCTCCACACCCAGGGGCATTTTTAGTCATGAAATGAAAATATATAGAGAACAGAAATTCTGTTGGTCAATCCATTTAAAACCCAGGTAGAGAATCATAAAAAATGTATAGCTACATAATCTAAATACTTTAAAGTAAAACCTAATGTATATTAATGTATCATATATGTCTTATACAAGTAACATATAATATAAAATGTGGTTTGCATTAATTAAATTTTATTTTTTTTATAAATATAGAAAATATATTTACTATGCAAACTGTGGGCAGAATCCTTATAGAGAATAACCAGTATTTGCAGACAGTTATATTGATAATTAAGTTTCCTAGGTGGTAAAAAACCAGTCTGCTAGAGACAGGAGTTAGATCCTTGGCTTGGGAAGATTCCCTGGAGTAGGAAATGGCAACCCACTCCAGTATATTCTTGCCCAGAAAATCCCATGGACAGAGGGGACAGTCCATGTGGTCGCAGAGTCAGACATGACTAAACAACTGAGAATGCCACATATTGATAACTAGTCTCAGTCACTCATTAGTAAAGTTTTCTGCTATGGAATAAATGTTTATGTCCCCAAAATTTCATATGTTCAAATCCTAATTTTCAGTGTGATTGTTTTAGCAGGTGGGGTCTTTGGAAGATAATTAGTTTATTAGAGTGGCGCTCTCATGAATGGAATAGAGCACTCGCTAGTTCCCTATATCTATCTCTCTGTCCATGTTGCCCCCAACCTTTCCCACTCTCTTGTGAAGGTACATGGAGAAAATGGCTGTCTGCTGACCCGGAAGAGTGTACTGACTAGATATCAGATCTGTCAGAGCCTTAATCTTCAACTTTCCAGCCTACAGAATGGTGAGAAACAAATTTCTATTAAGTCATCCAGACTATAGTAATTTGTTATAGCTTGAGAAATGCTGGACTGGATGAAGCACAAGCTGGAATCAAGATTGCTGGGAGAAATATCAATAACCTCAGATACACAGATGACACCAACCTTATGGCAGAAAGTGAAGAACTAAAGAGCCTCTTGATGAAAGTGAAAGAGGAGAGTGAAAAAGTTGACTGAAAACTTAACATTAAGAAACTAAGATCATGGCATCTGGTCCCATCACTTTATGGCAACAGATGGGGAAACAATGGAAACAGTGAAAGACTTAATTTTGGGAGGCTCCAAAATCACCGCAGATGGTGACTCCAGCCATGAAATTAAAAGATGCTTGCTCCTTGGAAGAAAAGTTATGACAAATTTAGACAGCATATTAAATAGCAGAGACATTACTTTGCCAACAAAGGTCCATCTAGTCAAAGCTATGTTTTTTTCCCAGTATTCGTGTATGGATGTGAGAGCTGGACTATAAAGAAAGCTGGGTGCCAAAGAATTGATGTTTTTGAACTGTGGTGTTAGAGAAGTCTCTCAAGAGTCCCTTGGACTGCAAGGAGATCCAACCAGTCATTTCTAAAGAAAATCAGTCCTGAATATTCATTGGAAGGACTGATACTGAAGCTGAAACTCCAGACTTTGGCCACCTGATACAAAGAACTGACTCATTTGAAAAGACCCTGATGCTGGGAAAGATTGAAGGCAGGAGGAGAAGGGGAAAACAGAGGGTTAGATGGTTGGATGTCATCACTGACTCAATGGACATGAGTTTGAGTAAACTCTGGGAGTTGGTGATGGACAGGGAGGCCTGACATGCTGCAGTCCATGGAGTTGCAAAGAGTCAGACACGATTGAGTGACTGAAGTGAACTGAACTGATAGCAATCGAACTAAGACAATTGCCTATATCATGTTTTTTAAATCACATAACACTCAAGTAACTTTTCTTAAGATAAAGTTTTACAATAGTATTTCATATAATAACTCTTAAATGAGTAATTAAATTCCATAACTAGAGTTCAAAATACAATTGGCATAATCTATTTAAGAAACATGCAGATGAGTGTTTTTGATTGTATCATTCAGGTAGTAGAGTAAAAGTAGCTACAGGGATGCAAAAAAATAGACAACATCAATATCCAAAATAGCAATAACAAAAAGTAACATATTCCAGCTACTGACCTGTAATGGTAGGTTCTTCTATTAAATGTGTGAAGTTTAACTAAGGAAACTTACCTCTAACATACTACTATTTTTTCTGTTTTAATTATTTTCTTCCCTAAGATCCAAGTTACTTTGTTGCAGAAAAATGTAGACCATCATTCATAGAAAACTTAAAGCTATGGTTATCCTATACTTTATGTTTAGTAAGTCATATACAATTTTTGCAAAGTGTAAAATTACTGTTGTCTTGTTACTGGTCTGATTTTTTTCTCCCAAGAGTTATCTGTCATTGGAAATATTTCTTGGCTTATTGGGTATTCACATTCTGAAAAACACCTTGGTTCTAACCATATTTATCTGTTCCATGTCACTAAAAATTGCATACCTTTGTTATTAACTCACCTGACTTGTATAGCGAACCATTAAAGCTATAATTTGAGTCCCATTATTTGGAAGAAAATGTTTCATTTCATTACAGTTTATTTTAAAAAAGAAGTGGGTACTAAAGAAAGGGAGATGGCTAAATGTATTATACACTATACTTAATATAGTATAAATACTATATATAGTATATTTATACTAAACATAGTATGAATACTAGACATACTCATTGAAATTAACATTAACATACTGAATTTCTGGCATTTGCAATTTCTCACTTCAATGAAGGACTGTTATCCATATGTCAATTTACCTCAATCTCATAATTATATGCTTAGAATACAAGCATGGTGAAGGAGTATTTGAATCTAATTGCACTCTAAAATTTATTCTATATGAGGCCTGTCAATTGCATATGTATATAGATAATCATAGCTCTAAATTGACTCTTCTATGCTTTTCATATTTGACAGATTTTATTGAAAGGCAAAAATCAAGTATGTAATTACTTGCTGTTTTATGCTCCATTAAGTGACTAGGGTTCTAATCTTCCATTGGCTAATTCTTGTGAGAAGGTATATTCTTTCCACATAAAATTCCTACATTAAAAACAAAGTAAAGGGAAGAAAACCTGAGACAATCAGTGTCTAGCTCTCTATATGAAAAGTCAAATATATTAAAAAGATTTTTTTAAGTGGCATTCCATATGATCAATTCTAAGAGATAAAAATGTGTCTTATTAATTTTTAAATTCTAAATATACATTTTTCCTCTTGATCCACAAAGTTTTCTTTCATTATTTTCTTTGTACATGTGATATTTTGGGAAAATATAATGGGCTTCTGGAATAAGTGTAATACATGGTTCAGCTCAGTTCAGTTCAGTTCAGTAGCTCAGTCGTGTCCGACTCTCTGCGACCCCATGAATCACAGCACGCCAGGCTTCCCTGTCCATCACCAACTCCCGGAGTTCACTCAAAGTGTAACAGAAACAATAATTATTAAAGAATTGAGTCCATACAATGATTTTTTCACATTTAAAAAAGTGTATTTAAAAACAAACATGTTTCTCTCATTCTACATCAAGCTGTTAAAAGAGTATTTTATAACTGAGAAATCTCAAATTCCCAGTCAACTCTGATGTAAGTAGAGTCGGTAGGGACCAATCTTTTGCTGTTCTCACACCTGAAAAATGTCTTGCTTTGTAGATCATTAAAAATCCATATTTCTGAATTAGAGTAATACACAACTATTTTAAGAAAACACTTTTAAATATGTCTTAATTAATACTTGTTCAAGGGTCAGCTATATATATATGTAAACCAGTTAATTTAGATTACAATGTACATTTAATTTGTGTTGATTTGACTGAACAGACTAAGATACTGAGGATATATATATAAGGAATATTTGTAATTAATATCTGTTACTTTTTGGGTATTATCTAGAAATTTATCTTCCCTATGATACATCTATATAGATTTAAAATGTTTTCTTTCATTATAGAAGAATGTCAGAAAGAGTGTGAGCTAATGTAGAGAAATTTAGCCAATAATGTTTTGTATCTATGTTCTAATGCAAGTTCTAATGATGTATTCTTATTTTGCCACTTCTAATTATATATTATCAGTAAGTACTTGAGACAAGACAAAGTCAACCTTCATTCTAAATATAGTAATTTTAACTATAATGATTGCCTTTGTCACACTACAAATTTGATAAATTGAAATTTGTAAATAGGAGATGGATATAGATATATTAAAATTAATCCTAAATAATGTGGTCACATCATGAACTCTTTATTGCCAAAATCAGACTTAAATTGAAGAAAGTGGGAAAACCACTAGTCCATTCAGGTATGACCTAAATCAAATCCCTTATTATACAGTGGAAGTGAGAAATAGATTTAAGGGACTAGATCTGGTAGACAGAGTGCCTGATGAACTATGGACAGAGGTTCGGACATTGTACAGGAGACAGGGATCAAGACCATCCCCATGGAAAAGAAATACAAAAAATCAAAATGGCTGTCTGAGGAGGCCTCACAAATAGCTGTGAAAAGAAGAGAAGTGAAAAGCAAAGGAGAAAAGGAAAGACATTCCCATTTGAATGCAGAGTTCCAAAGAATGGCTAGGAGAGAGCCTTCCTCAGTGATCAATGCAAAGAAATAGAGGAAAACAACAGAATGGGAAAGACTAGACATCACTTCAAGAAAATCAGAGATACCAAGGGAATATTTTATGCAAAGATGGGCTTGATAAATGGTATCAAGGACAGAAATGGTATGGACCTAACAGAAGCAGAAGATATTTATTAAGAAGAGGTGGCAGGAATACACAGAACTGTACAAAAAAGATCTTCACAACCCAGATAATCATGATAGTGTGATCACTCACCTAAAGCCAGACATCCTGGAACGTGAAGTCAAGTGGGCCTTAGAAAGCATCACTACAAACAAAGCTAGTGGAGGTGATGGAATTCCAGTTGAGCTATTTCAAATCCTGAAAGATGATGCTGTGAAAGTGCTGCACTCAAAATGCCAGCAAATTTGGAAAACTCAGCAGTGGCCACAGGATTGGAAAAGGTCAGTTTTCATTCCAATCCCAAAGAAAGGCAATGGCAAAGAATGCTCAAACTACCGCACAGTTGCACTCATCTCACATGCTGGTAAAGTCATGCTCAAAATTCTCCAAGCCAGGCTTCAGCAATATGTGAACCATGAATTTTCAAATGTTCAAGTTGGTTTTAGAAAAGGCAGAGAAACCAGAGATCAAATGCCAACATCCACTGGATCATTGAAAAAGCAAGAGCATTCCAAAAAAACATCGATTTCTACTTTATTGACTTATGCCAGAGCCTTTGACTGTGTGGATCACAATAAACTGTGGAAAATTCTGAAAGAGATGGGAATACCAGACCACCTGACCTGCCTCTTGAGAAACCTGTATGCAGGTCAGGAAGCAACAGTTAGAACAGGACATGGAACAGACTGGTTCCAAATAGGAAAAGGAGTACAACAAGGTTGTATATTGTCACCCTGCTTATTTAACTTACATGCAGAGTACATCATGAGGAACATGGAGCTGGAAGAAGCACAAGCTGGAATCAAGATTGCCAGGATAAATATCAATAACCTCAAATATGCAGATGACACCATCCTTATGGCAGAAAGTGAAGAGGAACAAAGAAGCCTCTTGATGAAAGTGAGAGAGGAGAGTGAAAAAGTTGGCCTAAAACTCAACATTCAGAAAACTAAGATCATGGCATATGGTCCTATCCCTTCATGGGAAATAGATGGGGAAACAGTGGAAACAGTGTCAGACTTTATTTTTGGGGGCTCCAAAATCACTGCGGATGCTGATTGCAGCCATGAAATTAAAAGACGCTTGCTCCTTGGAAGGAAAGTTATGACCAGCCTAGATAGCATATTAAAAAGCAGAGACATTACTTTGCCAACCAAGGTCCGTCTAGTCAAGGCTATGGTTTTTCCTGTGGTCATGTATGGATGTGAGAGTTGGACTGTGAAGAAAGCTGATCGCCGAAGAATTGATGCTTTTGAACTGTGGTGCTGGAGAAGACTGATGAGAGTCCCTTGGACTGCAAGGAGGTCCAACCTTTCCATCCTAAAGGAGATCAGTCCTGGGTGTTCATTGGAAGGACTGATGCTGAAGCTGAAACTCCAATACTTTGGCCACCTCATGAGAAGAGTTGACTTATTAGAAAAGACCCTGTTGCTGGTAGGGATTGGGAGCAGGAGGAGAAGGGGATGACAGAGGATGAGATGGCTGGATGGCATCACTGACTCAATGGACATGAGTTTGAGTAGGTTCCGGGAGGTGGTGATGGACAAGGAGGGCTGGTGTGCTGCGATTCATGGGGTCTCAAAGAGTCAGACACGACTGAGTGACTGAACTGAATTGAATGCTAATTTAAATTTCCATTTCAACAGGATGTACAAGAGTAAATCATAAAATCTGTGACACATTGTGATGGTTAAGGCAACTTGACTAGTTCACCAAATGCCCAAATGTTTGCTCAAACATTATTCTGGATGTTTCTGTGAAGTATATCTGTATGAGATTAACATTTAAGTCAGTAGACCCTGAGTAAAGCATGTTATCGCTCATAATGTGAGTAGGCCTGATCAAGTAAATTGAAGGATTGAATAGAACAACAGACCGACCTCCCTCTAAGTGAGAGGGAACTTTGCCAGCAGAAAACCTTGAGAATGGAAATGCAACATAAGTCCTTCCCTGGGTCTCAGCCTGATGATCTTTGGACTTGAACTCTTTAAGTCCAAGAGTTTGATGCTCGAGTCCAAGAACACTGGCTCTTCCCTTAGTCTCCAGCCTGCTGGCCCAGCCTGCAGAATTTAGACTTGTCTGCCTCCATAATTGTATGAACTGATTCTATAAAATCAGTCTTTCCCTCCCTCCCTCCCTCCCTGTCTCTCTCTCTGTCTATGTATGTATATATGTGTATGCACACATTGCAGGCAGATTCTTTACTGTCTGAATCACCAGGGAAGCCCTATAATACATAAACCATTAATTCTGTTTTCCTGGAGAACCCTAATGCACACATCAAAATAAGAGTTACTTGTTTTATACGTTCTTTTAAAACATCAACTAAGTAAAACTTTGACTTTATATGCCCTGATCTGAGCTTGTTGCCTCATAGATTCAAGTCTCAAAAAAAAAAAGTTATAACTCATTAACTATGTGCTTGTGTTAAAAAATATTGTGATCACAATAATAAATGCTTGAGAGTGTGTGGAGAAAAGAGAACCCTCCTACACTGTTGTTGGGACTCACTCATCATCAGGGAAATGCAAATCAAAACTAGAATAAGATACCACCTCACACCTGTTAGAATAGCTGTTATAAGAAAAAAAAAGGAATAACATGTGTTGGAGAAAAAACAAGATGTAGAAAAAAGGGGACCTTTTCGTACTTTGCCTGGGAATGTAAATTGGTACAGCTGCTATTAAAAACAGTATAGAGAGTCCTCAAAAATTAAACATCTAATACCATCAGTTCAGTTCAGTCGCTCAGTCGTGTCTGACTCTTTGTGACCCGATGAATCACAGCACGCCAGGCCTCCCTGTCCATCACCAACTCCCGGAGATCACTCAAACTCATGTCCATTGAGTCGGTGATGCCATCCAGCCATCTCATTCTCGGTCGTCCCCATCTCCTCCCTCCCCCAATCCCTCCCAGCATCAGACTCTTTTCCAGTGAGTAACTCATCGCATGAGGTGGCCAAAGTACTGAAGTTTCAGCCTCAGCATCAGTCTTTCCAATGAACACCCAGGATTGATCTCCTTTAGAATGGACTGGTTGGATGTTGGAGGCAAATTACCTAACATTAATATATTGGTTGGTTTTGCCATACATTGACACGAATCCACCCCAGGTGTACATGTGTTCCCTTTCTTGAACCCCCCCTCCCACCTCCCTCTTCCCCATATCCTCCCTCCAGGTCATCCCCGTGCACCAGCTCCAAGCATCCTGTATCATGCGTCGAACATGGACTGGTGATTCATTTCACATATGATAATATACATGCTACAATGCCATTCTCCCAAATCATCCCACCTTCACCCTCTCCCACAGAGTCCCAAAGACTGTTCTATACACCTATGTTTCTTTTGCAGTCTCGTATACAGGGTTAAGGTTACCATCTTTCTAAATTCCACATATATGCATTAGTATACTGTATTGATGTTTTTCTTTCTGGCTTACTTCACTCTGTATAATAGGCTCCAGTTTCATCCACCTCATTAGAACTGATTCAAATGCATTCTTTTTGATGGCTGAAAAATACTCCATTGTGTATACGTACCAAAGCTTTCTTACCCATTCGTCTGCAGATGGACATCTAGGTTGCTTCCATGTCCTGGCTATTATAAACAGTGCTGCAATGAACATTGGAGTACATGTGTCTCTTTCAATTCTGGTTTCCTCAGTGTGTATGCCCAGAAGTGCGATTGCTGGATCATATGGCAGTTCTATTTCCAGTTTTTTGAGGAATCTCCACACTGTTCTCCATAGTGGCTGTACTAGTTTGCATTCCCACCAACAGTGTAAGAGGGTTCCCTTTTCTCCACACCCTCTCCAGCATTTATTGCATGTAGACTTTTGGATAGCAGCCATTCTGACTGTTGTGAAATGATATCTCATTGTGGTTTTGATTTGCATTTCTCTGATGATGAGGGATGTTGAGCATTTTTTCATGTGTTTGTTAGCCATCTTTATGTCTTCTTTGGAGAAATGTCTGTTTAGTTCTTTGGTCCATTTTTTGATTGGGTCCTATATTTTTCTGGAATTGAGCTGCAGGAGCTGCTTGTATATTTTGGAGATTAATCCTTTATCAGTTGCTTCATTTGCTATTATTTTCTCACATTTTGAAGGCTGTCTTTTCACCCTTCTTATAGTTTCCTTTGCTGTGCAGAAGCTTTTGATTTCAATTAGGTCCCATTTGTTTATTTTTGCTTTTATTTCCAATATTCTGGGAGGTGGGTCTTGGAGGATCCTGCTGTTATTTACGTCGGAGAGTGTTTTGCCTACGTTCTCCTCTAGGAGTTTTATAGAATCTGGTCTTACGTTTAGCTCTCTAATCCATTTTGAGTTTATTTTGGTTTATGGTGTTAGGAAGTGTTCTAGTTTCATTCTTTTACAAGTGGCTGACCAGTTTTCCCAGCACCACTTGTTAAAGAGACTGTCTTTTCTCCATTTTATATTCTTGCCTCCTTTGTCAAAGATAAGGTGCCCATAGGTGTGTGGATTTATCTCTGGGCTTTCTATTTTGTTCCATTGATCTTATTTCTGTCTTTGTGGCAGTACCATAGTGTCTTGATGACTGTGGCTTTGTAGTAGAGCCTGAAGTCCAGCAGGTTAAATCCTCCAGTTCCATTCTTCTTCAAGATTGCTTTGGTTATTCAAGGTTTTTTGTATTTCCATACAAATTTTGAGATTATTTGTTCTAGTTCTGTGAAAAATATCGTTGGTAGCTTGATAGGGATTGCATTGAATGTATAAATTACTTCGGGTAGTATACTCATTTTTTACAATATTTATTCTTCCAATCCATGAACATGGTATATTTCTCCATCTATTAGTGTCCTCTTTGATTACTTTCACTAGTGTTTTATAGTTTTCTATGTACAAGTCTTTTGTTTCCTTAGGTAGATATATTCCTAAGTATTTAATTCTTTTTGCTGCAACAGTGAATGGAATAGTTTCCTTAATTTCTCTATTTTCTCATTATAAGTGTATAGGAATGCAAAGGATTTCTGTGTGTTGGTTTTATATCCTGCAACTTTACTGTATTCATTGATTAGCTCTAGTAGTTTTCTGGTAGAGTCTTTAGGGTTTTCTGTGTAGAGGATCATGTCATCAGTGAACAGTGAAAGTTTTACTTCTTCTTTTCCAATTTGTATTCCTTTTATGTCTTTTTCTGCTCTGATTGCTGTAGCCAAAACTTCCAGAACTATGTTGAATAGTAGTGGTGAGAGTGGGCACCCTTGTCTTGTTCCTGACTTTAGGGGAAATGCTCTTGCCTGCCCAACACCTTCTGGGGAGACCAGGACAATAATAACCAGAATCATGGGCAGGCCTAAGTCCAATATCACAGATGTGGGTGAGGAGGTCAACCCTTCCACACCATGGTCACTAGTTTTTCTCAGGAAGATGTGTGTCCCTGCTGTAATATCCAGAGAAAATGAAAATACTAACTTGAAAAAAAATAACTGTATACCCATATTCATTGCAGCACTATTTCCAATAGCCAGACACAGAAACAACGTAAAGAGATGAATAGATTAAAAAAAAAAAATGACCCGGTATGCTGATACTGCTGTTAAGTGCTTCAGTTGTGTCCAACTCTTTGCAATCCTATGGAATGTACCCTGTCAGGCTCTATTGTCCATGGGATTCTCCAGGCAAGAATGCTGGAGTGGGTTGCCATGTCCTCCTCAAGGTGAGCCCTCCAAACCAGAAATCAAACCCACGTATCTTATGTCTCCTGCATTGGCAAGTGGGTTCTTTACCACTAGTGCCACCTGGGAAGCTGTGGCACAGTCTGTGTGTGTGTATGTGTGTGTAAATGGAATATTATTTAGACACTAAAGGAGAAACTCTTGCCTGTTGTGACATGTATGGACCTTGAGGGCATTATACCAAGTTAAATAAGTCAGACACAGAAAGACAAATATCATATGATATTGCTCATATGTGGAATCTAAAACAATGGTGCAAAAGAACTTATTTATAAAACAGAAATTGAATCACATATGTAAAATACATATTTAGCATTATGGGGGAGGGATAAATTGGGAGATTAGGATTAACATATACATACTACTTTATATAGATAACTAATAAGGACCTACTGTATAGCACAGGGAACTCTATTCAATACTTTGTAATGACCTTTAAGGTTCAAACTGGGAAACGAGTACGTAAAGGCTGTATATTGTCTCCACGGTTGTTTAATTTATATGCAGAATATATCATGGGAAATGCCAGACTGGATGAAGCACAAGCTGGAATCAAGATTGCTTGGAGAAATATCAATAACCTCAGGTATGGAGATGCCACCACCCTTATGGCAGAAAATGAAGAGGAACTAAAGAGCCTCTTGATGAAAGTGAAAGAGCAGAGTAAAAAAGCTGGCTTAAAACTCAATATTCAAAAACTAAGATCATGGCATCCAGTCTCACCACTTCATGGCAAATATATGGAGAAACAAATGAAACAGTAACAGACTTTATTTTCTTGGCTCCAAAAATCACTGTGGACAGTGACTGTTCTGTTCTGTTCTGTTCAGTCGCTCAGTCGTGTCCAACTCTTTGCGACCCCATGGACTGTAGCCTCACAGGCTTCTCCATCCATGGGATTCTCCAGGCAAGAATACTGGAGTGGGTTACCATTTCCTTCTCCAGGGGGTCTTCCCGACCCAGGGATCGAACCCAGGTCTCCCGCATTGGAGGCAGACGCGTTAACCTCTGAGCCACCAGGGAAGCACACAGTGACTACCACCATGAAATTAAAAGATGGCTTGCTCCTTGGAAAAAAAGCTATGACAAGCCTAGACAGTGTATTAAAAAGCAGAGGACATCACTTTGCTGAAAAAGGTCCATCTAGTCAAAGCTATGGTTTTTACAGTAGTCATGTATGGATGTGAGAGTTGGATCATAAAGAAAGCTGAGCACCAAAGATTTGATGCTTTTGAGCTGTGGTGCTGGAGAAAACTCTTGAGAGTCCTTCAGATAGCATGGAGACCAAACCAGTTGATACTAAAGGAAATCAACCCTGAATACTCGTTGGAGGGACAGATGCAGAAGCTGAAGCTCCAATACTTTGGCCACCTGATGTGAAGAGCTGACTTGTTGAAAAAAACCCTGATGCTGGAAAACATTGAGGGCAGGAGGAAAAAGGGATGACTGAGGACAAGATGGTTGGATGGCATCAACAATGCAATGGACATGATTTTGAGCAAGCTCTGGGAGATGATGAAGGACAGGGAAGACTGGCATGTGGCAATCTGTGGTGTCACAAAGAGTTGGACATGACTAAGTGACCAAACAACAATAACAATATGGAAAAAAAGATATGTTAAAAGAAAATATATATATATATATATATATATATATATATAACTGTTTCACTTTGCTATATGGCAGAACCTAAAACAACACTGTAAATTAACAATATTCTAATAAATTTTTTAAAATTAAAAAAAGGAATCTATGTCACTTGAAAGGGAAAATTATGGGTGCTATACAATCTACACAATGTATCTAGTACCTTTGGGACAAGTTCATTTATTTTGGTGGTTTAGAAACATTTTGAGCCTTAGAACTTTGCCTGGCATTTTGTATGAGTTAAAACATGTCTACTCAATATAAACACAAAAAGTAATTCTAGTTTCAGCAGTCCAGCATATTTTTATTATTTTAACTGAAAATGTCCCAGGATATTTGTTAAGAAAGGCAAAGGAGAAAAGGAAAGATATACCCATTTGAATGCAGAGTTCCAAAGAATAGCAAGGAGAGATAAGAAAGCCCTCCTAAGTGAACAATGCAAAGAAATAGAGGAAAACAATAGAACAGGAAAGACTAGAGATCACTTCAAGAAAACTAGAGATAGTGAGGGAACATTTCATGCAAAGATAGGCACAATAAAGGACAGAAATGGTATGGACCTAACAGAAGCAGAAGATATTAAGAAGAGGTGGCAAGAATACACAGAACTATACGAGAAAGATCTTCATGACCCATAAAACCATGATGGTGTGATCACTCACCAAGAGCCACACATCCTGGAATATGAAGTCAAGCGGGCCTTAGGAAGCATCGGTATGAGCAAAGCTAGTGGAGGTGATGGAATTCCAGTTGCGCTATTTCAAATCCTAAAAGATGATTCTGTGAAGGTGCTGCACTCAATATGCCAGCAAATTTGGAAAACTCAGCAATGACCACAGAACTGGCAAAAGTCAGTCTTCATTCCAATCCCAAAGAAAGGCAATACCAAAGAATGTTCAAACTAATGCACAATTGCACTCATCTCACACATCAGCAAAGTAATGCTGAAAATTCTCTGAGACAGGCTTCAATAGTACATGAACTGAGAACTTCCAGATTTTCAAGATGGATTTACCAAAGCAGAGGAACCAGAGATCAAATTGCCAACATCTGTTGGATCATCGAAAAAGCAAAACAATTCCAGAAAAACATCTGCTTCAGACTATGCTAAAGCCTTAAACTGTGTGGATTACAACAAACTGGAAATTTCTTTAGGAGACAGAAATACCAGACCACCTTACCTGCCTCCTGAGAAACGTGTATGCAGGTCAAGAAGCAACAGTTAGAACCAGATGTGGAACAATGGACTGGTTCCAAATCGGGAAAGGAGTACGTCTAGGCTATATATTGTCACCCTGCTTATTTAAATTATATGCAGAGTACATCCTGTGAAATATTGGGCTGGATGAAGCAAAAACTGGAATCAAGATTGCCAGGAGAAGTATCAATAACCTCAGATATTCATATGACACCAGCCTTCTGGCAGAAAGTGAAAAGCTAAAGAGCCTCTTGATGAAAGTGAAAGAGGAGAGTAAAAAAACTGGCAAAAAACTCAAAATTCAAAAATGAAGATCATGGCATTTGGTCCCATCACTTCATGGCCAATAGGTGGGGAAACAAATGAAACAGTGACAGACTTTATTTCCTTGGGCTCTGCAATCACTGCAGATGGTGACTGCAGCCATGAAATTAAAAGACATTCCTTGGAAGAAAAGCTATGACAAACCTAGATAACATTTTAAAAAGCAGAGACATTATTTTGCTGACAAAGGTCCATATAATCAAAGCTAGAGTTTTCCAGTAGTTATGTATGGATATAAGAGCTGGACCTTAAAGAAGGATGAACTCCAAAGGATTGATGCTTTTGAACTGTGGTGTTGGAAAAGACTCTTGAGAGTCCCTAGGACTGCAAGGAGATTCACCAGTCAATCCTAAGAGATATCAGTCCTGAATATTCATTGGAAGGACTGATGCTGAAGCTGGAGCTCCCATACTTTGATCACCTGATGTGAAGAACCAACTCATTAGAAAAGACCCTGATGCTGGGAAAGACTGAACGCAGGAGGAGAAAGTGACAACAGAGGATGAGATGGTTGGCTGGCATCACCAACTCAACAGACATGAGATTGAGTAAGTTCTGGGAGATGGAAGGTGAAGGACAGGAAAGCCTGGCGTGCTGCAGTCCATGGTGTCACAAACTGTCCAACATGTTTGAGTGACTGAACAACAACAATGAATTTGTTAAGAAATAAAATTTGTATGTTACATATAGCTGTCACTAGCGTCTTGAAAATTAACTTGAGTGGAAACCCTGCTATAGACAATTTATGGGCCAAAGAAGACAGAGAAAACAAAAATAAATATCACAGATAGCATATGCTTGCACAACTAACTAAAAATGTGATGTGTATACATTAAAAAACCTGCTTTGGGAGGTAACTCTGATAGGTACAAATTAAGAGGCAGACTCTCTCACTCCTGATAATTCTGATGTTGATGATTCATACTCCTCCATCCTTTCAAAGAACCAATTTTCCTTTCCATTGACCTTCCTCAAGGAGAGCTAAAGGAATTTGTTGCATGATTCTTTTTCTCAAGTACAGTGATTGGTCTTGAAGTGGATTAATGACCCACTGGACCAGTAACATACATCATATCATGGCCTCTGTGATTGCTCTAGAACAGTGTTTACCAAACTTTGCTGATTCTAAGAAGTCACCTGTTAAAGATACTGCTTTCCAGGCTTTTCTCCTGGAGTTTCAGATCTAAGTAGTATGGAATGGGGCCTGAGAATTGGCATTTTAACAAGTCTTCTGATCAGAAAGTTTTAATGTCTTCCTCTAAAACAGTACTCCTCAAACTTTGTCCTGGGGGATTAAAAGTCCAAGTATTAAGACCCCACTTCATGCCAATTAAATCAGAATCTCTGGAAGCAGGAAACAGGCATCGGGGTGTGTGTGTGTGTGTGTGTGCTTAATTTTGAAGATTAGCAGCATCAGACTTATTTGAGAGCTCATTAGAAATGTAGAATCTCAGATACTACTCCAAGCATACCTATTGTTTATAATCAGAATTTTCATTTCATTCCTTGCATTCTTTCCTAATTTCCTATTTTGCAAAATTCACATGTAACCAAGTGACCTTTTCGTATATTATCAAGGTGTTAAAAGTATATTTTTCCTGGGCTTGCTCTAATACTTACTCATTGAGAGATTAATTCTCTCTACTACTCTCATACCCCAGTACAATGGGAAGTGAGGTTAATGATTTTTATTCTTTTGTTCTGTGGCATAAATGGATTAGTAAGTATATATAGAAATTGAATATTTTAAAAATTGGGGGGAATTAAAAACTCTAATTGTTACAAAAGCAAAATCACAGTTGATGAAGTAATTTAAGTGTGTGTTTCCATTACTGTAACATAAAATGAATCCTTGGGGTGGTGACTTAGTTATCAGTGGTAAGCTATTTTCAAATGATTTAATTCAAGTAGTAGAAATATTATTTGAAGCAGAGAGGTGCTGAAATTCTTTTTTGGGTGGCTTCTATGAGCCAACTGTATGTTAGGACCTAAGAGAAGTCATGGGAAAGTGGTCAGCAAGCCATCTGCTCTCTAGGCCAGCAACCACAACTTTGCACATAAGGTTGACTAGATTGGAAATCATACCTATCAGAGTGATAAAGAAAAGAAAAACCTTTTGGGGTCTTACTGAGAAGTGAATAGTGAAGCAGTGTAGTTTCCACATTTTTACCTTGTTCTAAATTCCCTGATGGCCTCTCAGTTCTAGATATAGAAATGTAAGCACAGATTACTGACCTGTTCCAATGAGGTTCACAAAGCCCCAGACATTTTGGGTGAGTACATTACCACCCGACTTCTTATACATCATGAGTGAGGACTCATTAGATTCACAATAACAATTTGTAGAAATATTAATTTTCTTCTGTCAGAAATAAATTACTGTCTTGATCTGCCAAGTATTTTTTGTAGTTTCTGTCTAAAGGACACAAGACTTGTGTGAAATAGGGTAGGTCACAGGAGGTCATGACATAAGGTCCTTTTGAGGCATTTTTCTATAGATACAACACAGAGGTGTTTTTGTTTTCCTTGAAGAGATAGCAAGAATGAACGTGACATCACCCTTCATACAAGTGGTTCTACTTATATATGAAACCCCAAGAGTCAATGCTCAAACTTGGTAGACAATAATATCCCATCATGTATTTTTTGTTTTCTTTACTGTCTTTCATCTTTTAGATTATGGCTTAACTTTAAATATCCTTGTAAAATTGCTTACTTTAAATCAGTTAAATCCCTACCAAAACAAATTCTAGTCTGCTACGTCATCTTTTTTTAAGTAGTTTACTAAATAATTATAATATGCTTTGTTAATAACCACTTTTAAATGTAAATTTTCAGGAGTTCTGTCCTGCAGTGGAATGTTATCAACATTTTACCATATTTTGAAATATCATCAGGAGTAATGTCAACAAGATGATGGAGTAGGAAGCACCATCTTTTCCCCCTATAATCATACTGATTTGGCAACAATTCATGAACAAATTCCTTTCCTGATATATAAGAAAAATAATTGAAAGGCTCCAAATCCTGGGAGACTGTAAAACTAGACTTGCTGATCTGGTAGGGGGATTTGAGACACCTTGTTGGTGACACTTGCTCTGACACAGTGCCATATGATCAAGGAGAGACCCCCCTCCTAGCTCCCATCACCACCTAAGGGAGAGAAGGATTGGCTCACAAGTTCAGTGCCCCCAAACATTTCTGAGGGGGCTCTTCAGAGGTCTGGCAACTGAATTGCCAGTCTTGGAGTTCTGACATATCCAGCACATACTAGTTGCCCAGGAGAAAGGCAGCAACTTAGGCTAGCAGATGCCATTGATCCTGTCCCCTGGCTCAGCACACAGTTAGTGGACCATACAACACTTCTTGTGCAGACCATGCCTACTTCTCCATAGTGTGTGAAAGAGTAAGCAGAGGCCCTCAGAATCTCAGGCTGGACTGGTAAGGAACTTTCTCTATATAAGGTTGGTCCATGAAGACAGAGAGTGGATTAATGGATTAAAGAAATCAAACAAACAAGCAAAAATGAGACTCAACTATGCTTTCTGCAAGAAACTTACATTAAAGAACACACATAACTGAAAGTGAAGAAATGGAAAGGATTTCCCATGCAAATGGTACCCTAAAGAATGAAGTGATGGCTGTACGTATGTCATACAAAATAGAGTTTAGAGTTCAAAACTGAAACAAGAGAAAACGTAGGACATTATACAGAAATAAAGGAGTCAATTATTCAGGAAGATAAAGCAATTATAATTATATATGCAACCAATATAATTAGCACCTAAATATATGTCAGGCAAAAATAGATACGAAGGAAGAGCTATATAGCAATAAAATAACAGTAGACTTCAGTACTCCTTTCAATAACGAAGAGAAGATCCAGACAGATTATCAACAAAGAAATAAAGTACTTGAATAACATTATAGACCAAATGTACCTATAAGATATTTATAGAATGTTCCACTCAATAGCATGAGAGTACAAAACTCTACTTAAGCACACATATCTTTCTCTAGAACAGATCACAAGTTAGATCATAAAACAAGTTTCAAAAATTTAAGAAAATTGAAATTATAACACTTTTTCTGATCATAATGGAATGAAATTTAGAAATCAAAGCAGAAGTGAAAATGGGTGGAATTCACATAGGTGTGGAACTTAAATAATACATTCAAACCGCCACTGGGCCAAAGAAGAGATTAAAAAATTAAAAAAACCCCAACAAACCAGAAAATGCCTTAAGACATACAAAACAATGACAAAAAGATATACCAAAACTTACAGTATGTAGCAAAAGCAGTACTAATAAGAAAGTTCATAGTGATAAATATCTACACTAAAAAAAAAAGAAACGTCTCAAAGCAACAACCTAACATTTTATCTCAGGAACTAGAGGAAAAGAACAAACTAAATGTAAAATTAGCAGAAAGGAGAAAATAATATTAGAGCAGAAATAAAAATAAAAAAGTTTCTTTCAAAGATAAAACTGGCCAACCCTTAGGTAAAAAATACAAAGAAGACTTAAGTAAGAAATAAAAATAGAGTGATGCTATGAAAAGAGTCATAAAGACTGCTGTGAACAGTTATGTACCAACAAAATAAAGCCTACGTGAAATGAATACATTCCTAAAAACATAAAACCTACTAACTAACCTGGGGAGAAATAGAAAGTCTGAAAAACTCATAGCTAGTATGGAGATTAAATAAGTTACCAAAACCACTCAAAGTAAAGCTGAGAACTGGATGAATTAATTGGTGAATTGTATCAAACATTTAAAGAATAATGAACATAAGTCCTTCAAAACTACTCTGAAGAAATTAAAGAGAAGAGAACACTGACAAACTTATGTGACTGACATAATCCTGACACTGAAGCCAGATAAAACACCACAAAAAAATAAAAGTGCACACCATATCCCTGATGAATATAGATGAAAAATATCTTCAAAAAATTCAGGAACCAGAATCCAATAGCATGTTAAAAGGATCATACACGTTAACCAAGTGGGACTTATAGCTGGGAGACAAGAATAGTTGTATATATGAATATCTAGTAATGTGATACACTACATTAATAGAATGAAGAGTAAAAATCACATGATTGTCTCAGTAAATGCAAAAAACCCTATTTAGCAAAATTCAACCCCCTTTTATTATAAAAACTCAACAACCAGAAATAGAAGACTATTTTCCCAATTTGATAAAGACCAAATTTTAAAAAACCACAGGTAACATCATATTCAGCAGGGAATAACTGAAAACTTTTCCTGTAAGACCAGGAACTAGGCAATGATGTACATTGTTACCACTTTTTTTTAACATAGTACTGGAAGCCCTCTTCAGAGCAATTAGGTAAGATAAAGAGAGCCAGTGGTAAAGAGTCCACCTACCAACGTAGGAGATGCAGGAGATGTGGGTTTGATCCCTGGGTCAGGAAGATCTCCTGGAGTAGGAAATGGCAACCCTCTCCAGTATTCTTGCTGTGAAAATTCCATGGACAGAGGAGCTTGGCAGAGTACGCTCCATAGGGTTGCAGAGTCATATATCACTGAGTCACTGAGCATGTCCAAAGAAATAAAGGGCACACAAATCACAAAGGTAGTAGTAAATTGTTACTGTTTTAAATGATATGATCTTATATATAGGAAACCCTAAATGCTCTGTAAAGGTACTAAATAAATAAATTCTGGACATTTCAGGATAAAAAAATCAAGATACAAAAATCAGTTGCATTTCTACAAACTAAAAATAAACTATGAAAAAAGAAATTAGCAGACAATTTCATTTACAATAGCACTAAAATGAATAAAATACTTAGGAATAAACTTAACTAAGGAGGTGAAAAGACTTGAATACCGAACACTACAAATTAACTAGACACAAATGTAAAGATTTCTCATATTCATGATTTGGAAGACCTGATAGTCTTTTTTGGCATGAGATCAAATCCATGCCTCCTGCAGTGGAAGCACGGAGTCTTAACCACTGGACCACCTGGAAAGTCCCTAAAACCTGATGTTCTTATGATGTGCATCCTCTCCAAAGCAATCTACAGATTCAATGCAATCCCTATCAAAATCCCAGTGACAGTTTTATATAAATTGAAAAAAAACATTAAAATTAAAAAGAGAGGTTACAATAACCAGAAGAGTATGGAACTGCCATAAAATCAAACTTACAGACCAATAGAACAGATTAGAGAATTCAGAAATAAACACATGTATCCCATGCATATAAAATCAATTGATCTTTCACAAGAACACAATATGGGGAAAGAGCAGTCTTCAGCAAATGGTGCTGAAAAAACTGGATAACAATATGTACATAAAGAGAAATTGGACACTTGTCTAAAAACTTTACCCAAAAATCAAATCCAAGTTGATTTAAGATTTAAAATATAACACCTAGAACTTTAAACCTCATAGAAGAAAGCATAGGGAAAAAAAATTTAATGATACAGGTTTTGAAAGGTTTTGATGGATATAACACAAAAAACACAGGCAATGAAAAGAAAAGTGGGACTACATCAAACTAAAGAACCCCTGCACAGAAGAGGAAATTAGCACAAAGTAAAAAGGCAACCTGCAGAATGGGAAAAACTATTGCCAACCATATATCTCATGAGGGGTTAATGTCTAAAATATATAAGGAATTCCTATAACTTAATAGTTTTTAAAATCCTCGATAACCCAATTTAAAAACAGCATAAAGACAAATATAAATTTTCTTCAAAGAAAAGTTAAAAAATGGCCAACCTATATAAAAAATGCTCAATGTCAGTAATCATCAGGGAAATACAAATCATATCCATAATGAGCTATCACCTCAACCTATCTATATCAGTTCAGTTCAGTTCAGTTCAGTTGCTCAGTCGTGTCCGACTCTTTGCGACCCCATGAATCACAGCACACCAGGCCTCCCTGTAGATTGCCAACTGCCAGAGTTCACTCAAACTCATGTCCATCGAGTCGGTGATGCCATCCAGTCATCTCATTCTCTGTCATCCCCTTCTCCTTCCGCCCCAATCCCTCCCAGCATCAGAGTCTTTTCCAGTGAGTCTACTCGTCACATGAGGTGGCCAAAGTATTGCAGTTTCAGTTTTAGCATCAGTCCTTCCAATGAACACCCAGGATTGATCTCCTTTAGAATGGACTGGTTGGATCTCCTTGCAGTATAAGGGACTCTCAAGAGTCTTCTCCAGCACCACAGTTCAAAAGAAATAATTCTTTGGCAATCAGCTTTCTTCACAGTCCAACTCTCACGTCCATACATGACCACGGGAAAAACCATAGCCTTGACTAGACGGACCTTGGTTGGCAAAGTAATGTCTCTGCTTTTTAATATACTATCTAGGTTGGTCATACCTTTCCTTCCAAGGAGTAAGCGTCTTTTAATTTCATAGCTGCAATCAGCATCCACAGTGATTTTGGAGCCCCAAAAAATAAAGTCTGACACTGTTTCCACTGTTTCCCCATCTATTTCCCATGAAGTGATGGGACCAGATGCCATGATCTTTGTTTTCTGAATGTTGAGCTTCAAGCCAACCTTTTCACTCTCCTCTTTCACTTTCATCAAGAGGCTTTTGAGTTCCTCTTCACTTTCTGCCATAAGGGTGGTGTCATCTGCATATCTGAGGTTATTGATATTTCTCCCAGCAATCTTGATTCCAGCTTGTGCTTCTTCCAGCCCAGCATTCCTCATGATGTACTCTGCATATAAGTTAAATAAGCAGGGTGACAATATACAACCTTGTTGTACTCCTTTTCCTATTTGGAACCAGTCTGTTGTTCCATGTCCAGTTCTGACTGTTGCTTGCTGACCTGCATACAGGTTTCTCAAGAGGCAGGTCAGGTGGTCTGGTATTCCCATCTCTTTCAGAATTTTCCACAGTTTACTGTGATCCACACAGTCAAAGGCTTTGTCATAGTCAATGAAGCAGAAATAGATGGTTTTCTGGAACTCTCTTGCTTTCTCCATGATCCAGCAGATGTTGGCAATTTGATCTCTGGTGCCTCTGCCTTTTCTAAAACCTGCTTGAACATCTATATAGATACTATCAAAAATTAAAAGAACAAAGAATGAGTTGAAAACAAAATCAGCAGAAGGAAGGAAATAATAAAAATTGGAGCAGAATAAATGAAATAGAAATCAGGAAAACAATAGAAAAGTTTAAATGAACTGTTCTATGGACAATGTAGAAAATGGAAAATCTCTTAGAAGCATATGATTTACCAAGACTAAATAAGGAATAAATAGAAAATCTGAATAGACCAGTTGCCAGAGATTGATTAGGTAATCATATATTTCCCAGCAAAGACTAATCTAGAACCAACAGGCTTCATTGGTGAATTTTACCAAATATTTAAAGAGGAATTAATGCCAATCCTCCTCAAATATATAAACCAGCAAGAACTCATGCAATTTTACCTAGATATTTGGTGAAAATGAACAATGGACCTTAATAACATTTTTCTACTCAGGGTAGAATATCCAAACTGTTTTCCTGAAAAAGGAAATAAATGATCAATAGGTACTTGGAAGAGGCTCAGCCTCACTAGTCATTCTGTTCAGTTCAGTCACTCAGTCATGTCCAACTCTTTGCAACCCCATGGACAGCAGCATGCCAGTCCTCCCTGTCCATTACCAACTCCCAGAGCTTGCTTAAACTTATGTCCATCAGATAAGTGATGCCATTCAACCATCTCTTCCTCTGTTGTCCCCTTCTCCTCCTGCCTTCAATCTTTGCCAGCATCAGGGTCTTTTCCAATGAATCAGTTCTTTGCATCAGGTGGCATAAGTAATGGAGTTTCAGCTTTAGCATTAGTCCTTCCAATGAATACTCAGGGCTGATTTCCTTTAGGATGCACTGGTTGGATCTCCTTGCTGTCCAAGGGACTCTCAAGAGTCTTCTCCAACACTGTAGTTCAAAAGCATCAATTCTTTGGTGCTCAGCTTTCTTTATGTCCAACTCTCACATCCATAATGACTAATGGAAAAACCATAGCCTTTACTAGACAGACCTTAGTTGGCAGAGTAATGTCTCTGTTTTTTAATACACTGTCTAGATTTGTTATTGGAGAAGGCAATGGCACCCCACTCCAGTACTCTTGCCTGGAAAATCCCATGGATGGAGAGCGTAGTAGGCTGCAGTCCATGAGGTTGCGAAGATTCAGACACGACTGAGTGCCTTCACATTCACTTTTCACTTTCATTCATTGGAGAAGGAAATGGAAACCCACTCCAGTGTTCTGGCCTGGAGAATCCCAGGGACGGGGGAGCCTGGTGGGCTTCCGTCTATGGGGTCGCACAGAGTTGGACACGACTGAAGCAACGCAGCAGCAGCAGGTTTGTTATAGCTTTTCTTCCAAGGAGCAAGCATCTTTTAATTTCATGGCTGCAGTCACCATCTACAGTGATTTTGGATCCCAGAAAAACAAAGTTTCTCACTCTTCCCATTGTTTCCCCATCTATTTGCCATGAAGTTATGGGATCAGATGCCATGATCTTAGTTTTCTGAATGTTGAGTTTTAGGCCAACTTTTTCACTCTCCTCTTTCATTGTCATCAAGAGGCTCTTTAGTTCTTCTTCACTTTCTGTCAAAAGGGTGGTGTCATCTGTGTATCTGAGGTTATTGATATTTCTCCCGACAATCTTGATTCCAGCATGTGCTTCATCCATCCTGGCATTTTGCATGATGTACTCTGTGTAAGATAAAGGGACTAGAGAAGGTTCGGTTTGGAGAAAGAACAAGACTGATACTCTACAGGAACAGATCACCTTTACTGAGGCAAGAAAGGGTAGCAGTCAGAGCAGTGAGCTGCTGCTGTAAATCAAGAAAAAAGTAGGTATATATAGAAAACATATATATGTGAAGATACATTGTTTTGAGCGGGGTCTGTTTTTCCACAAGATTATTTTGATTAGTTAACTTCTAACAAGTGGGGCAAGGAATTCCCAAGACCAGCCAGAGACTGGGACCGGCTGGGAGCTGAACATAATCAGTCTTAATGTTCATTCCTTTCTTCGGGGGGAAATGTTCCTTATTGTGTATAGGATGGTGGGGAGGTCCAGAGGGGAGTTTTAACTCCAGGCTATTTTGAGCCCTGTAGCTTTCCTTGACTCTGTATATAAGTTAAACAAGCAGGATGATAATATACAGCCTTGACTACTCCTTTCCTGATTTGGAATGAGTCTGTTTTTCCATGTCCAGTTCTAACTGTTGCTTTTTGACGTGCATGCACATTTCTCAGGAGGCAGGTCAGGTGGTCTGGTATTCCCATCTCTTTCAAAAATTTCCACAGTTTGTTGTGATCTACACAGTCAAAGGCTTTGGCATAGTCAATGAAGCAGAAATAGATGTTTTTCTGAAACTCTCTTGCTTTCTCCACGATCCAGCGGATGTTGGCAATTTGATCTCTGGTGCCTCTGCCTTTTCTAAAATCTGCTTGAACATCTGGGAGTTCACAGTTCACATATTGCTGAAGCCTGGCTTGGAGAATTTTGAGCATGACTTTACTAGCGTGTGAGATGGGTGCAATTATGCAGTAGTTTGAGCATTCTTTGCCATTGCCTTTCTTTGGGATTGGAATGAAGACTGTGTGGATCACAATAAACTGTGGAACATTCTGAAACAGATGGGAATACCAGACCACGTGACCTGCCTCTTGAGAAACCTGTATGCAGGTCAGGAAGCTACAGTTAGAACTGTACATGGAACAACAGACTGGTTCCAAATAGGAAAAGGAGTGCGTCAAGGCTGTATATTGTCACCTTGCTTATTTAACTTATATGCAGAGTACATCATGAGGAATGCTGGGCTGGAAGAAGCACAGCTGGAATCAAGATTGCTGGGAGAAATATCAATAACCTCAGATATGCAGATGACACCACCCTTATGGCAGAAAGTGAAGAGGAACTAAAAAGCCTCTTGATGAAAGTGAAAGAGGAGAGTGAAAAGGTTGGCTTGAAGCTCAACATTCAGAAAACAAAGATCATGGCCTCTGGTCCCATTACTTCATGGGAAAAAGATGGGGAAACAGTGGAAACAGTGTCAGAATTTATGTTTTTGGGCTCCAAAATCACTGCGGATGCTGACCGCAACCATGAAATTAAAAGACGCTTACTCCTTGGAAGGAAAGTTATGACCAACCTTGATAGTATATTAAAAAGCAGAGAAATTACTTTGCCAACCAAGGTCCGTCTAGTCAAGGCTATGGTTTTTCCCGTGGTCATGTATGGATGTGAGAGTTGGACTGTGAAGAAAGCTGATCGCCGAAGAATTGATGCTTTTGAACTGTGGTGCTGGAGAAGACTCTTGAGAGTCCCTTGTACTGCAAGGAGATCCAACCAGTCCATTCTAGAGGAGATCAATCCTGGGTGTTCATTGGAAGGACTGATGCTAAAACTGAAACTCCAGTACTTTGGCCACCTGATGCAATGAGTTGACTCACTGGAAAAGTCTCTGATGCTGGGAGGGATTGGGGGCGTGAAGAGACGGGGACAACAGAGAATGAGATGGATGGTTGGCATCACCAACTCGATGGACATGAGTTTGAGTGAACTCCAGGAGTTAGTGATGGACAGGGAGGCCTGGCGTGCTGTGATTCATGGGGTTGCGAAGAGTGGGACATGACTAAGCAACTGAACTGAATGGTAGTGTGTGAGATGAGTGCAATTGTGCCATAATGTGCATTCTTGGCATTGCCATTCTTTGGGACTGAAATGAAAACTGATCTTTCCCAGTCCTGTGGCCAATGCTGAGTTTTCCAAATTTGCTGGCATATGGAGTGCAGCACTTTCACAGCATCATCTTTTAGGATTTGAAATAGTTCAACTGGAATTCCATCACTTCCACTAGCTTTGTTCATACTGATGCTTCCTAAGGCCCACTTGACTTCACATTCCAGTAATGCTGGCTCAGGTGAGTGATCACACCATCGTTATTATCTGGGTTGTGATACACCATCATTATTATCTGGGTTGTGAAGATCTTTTTAGTATAGTTCTTGTGTGTATTCTTCCCACCTCTTCTTAATATCTTCTGCTTCTGTTAGGTCCATACCATTTCTGTCCTTTATTGTGCCTGTCTTGCATGAAATGTTCCTTTGGTATGTCTAATTTTCTTGAAGTGATCTCTAGTCTTTCCTGTTCTATTCTTTTCCTCTATTTCTTTGCATTGATCACTGAGGAAGGTTTTTTTTTTATGTCTCATTGCTATTCTTGGAACTCTGCATTCAAATGGGTATATCTTTCCTTTTCTCCTTTGCCTTTCGCTTCTCTTCTTTTCTCAGCTATTTGTAAGACCTTGTCAGACAACCATTTTGCATTTTTGCATTTCTTTTTCTTGGGGATGGTCTTGATCACTGCCTCCTGTACAGTGTCACGAACCCCTGTCCATCGTTTTTCTGGCACTGTATCAGATAATTCATTGAATCTGTCACGTCCACTGTATAATTGTAAGGGATTTGATTTAGGTGATACGTGAATGATCTAGTGGTTTTCCCTCCTTTCTTCAATTTAAGTCTGAATTTTGTACTAGTCATTAGAGAAATGCAAATCGAAGCCAAAATGAGATATCACTTTACACCTTTTATAGTGGCCATGATCAAAAAGACAAAAGATAACTAATGCTAGTATGGATGTGAATAAAAGGACATATTTGGTATTGTTAGTGAGATTATTCACTGCTAGTCACTATGAAAAAATATTAAAAATTAAAAATAGAACCACCATATGACCCAGCATATGGATCATATATACCCCTCCTGGATATACATCAGAAGAAATGAATACACAAATTCAAAAAGAAATAGGCACTCCTATGTTCATTGCAGCATAATTTCTTTAGCCAAGATATGGAAGCAACCTGTGCCCAGCAACAGATGGATGAATTAAGAAGATACACACACATGCATACACACACACAAGAATATTATTTAACTTTAAAAATGAGGAAATCCTACCATTTGTGACAATATATATTGACCTTAAAGGCATTATAGTTTAATATAAGTGAAACAAGTCGTACAGAGAAAGAAAAACACAGTATGATCTCAGTTAAATGTGGAGTGTTTAGAAAAAAAAGATTAAACTTGGGCTTACAAGAGGATGGGGATGGGAATGGAAGAAGGTAATCAAAAGGTACAATCTTCTATGGGCATGCATGCTCAGTCATTCAGTTGTGCCTGGCTCTTTGCAACCCCATGGACTCTAGCCCACCAGGCTCCTCTGTTCTTGTGATCTTCCGGGCAAGAATACTTGAGTGGGTTGCCATTTTCTTCTCCAGGGGCTCTTCCTGACCCGGGGATCAAATCTGCTTCTCCTGCATTAGCAGGTAGATTCTTTACCACTGAGCCACTACAACCTTCCATACAATGAGGTACCACCTCCACCTCACATCTGTGAGAATGGCCATCATCACAAAATCTACAAACAATAAATGTTGGAGAGGGTGTGGAGAAAACAGAAAACTCTTGCCCTGTTGGTGGGAATGTAAATTGATACAGCCACTATGGAGAACAGTATGGAGGTTCCTTAAAAAAGTAAAGATAGAACTGCCATATGACACAGCAGTCCCACTACTGGGTATATACCCTGAGAAAACCATAATTCAAAAAGACACATGTTCATTGCAGATTATTTACAATAGCCAGGACATGGAAGCAAACCAAATGTCCATCAACAGATGAATGGATAAAGATGTGATATAAATATATTCAATGGACTATTACTCAGCCTAAAATGGAATGAAATTGGTCATTTGCAGTGATGTGGATGCACCTAGAGTCTGTTATCCAGAGTGAAGTAGGTCAGGAAGAGAGAAATGAATATCATATATTAATGCATATTTATGGAATCTAGAAAAATGGTACATGGAACCTATTTTCAGGGTAGGAATAGAGATGCAGATGTGAAGAATGGACCTGTGGACATGGTGGGTGAAGGGGAAGTGGAGGGTGGGATGAACTGGGGAAGCAAGATTGACATACATACACTACCATGTGTAAAACAGACAGCTAGTGTGAAGCTGCTGTACAGCACAGGAAGCTCAGATTGGTACTCTGATGAGCAGTGGGATAGGGTGTGGGGGTGTGCGAGGGGGGCTCAAGAGGGAGAGGATACATGTATACATATCGACTGATTCACTGTTGTATACCAGAAACTAATACAACATCACAAAGCAATTATACTTCAATATAAAAAAAAGTACAGCCTTCTAGGTTTAAGGTATATAAGTACTAGGTATGTAATGTACAACATGATGACTATAGTTAACACTGCTGTATATTATACATGCAAGTTAAGGGTAAATCTTGAGTTCTTATCACAAGGAGATTTTTTTTTCTTTTTGTTGTATTTATGAGATGATGGATGTTGTCTACAGTTATTTCACAATGTATGTAAGTCAAATCATTACAATATACACCTTAAACTTACAGTGATATATGTAAATTGTATATCAAAAAAAGTGAAAAAATCCCCAAATACCAAAAATATTTGAGTAAGAAGAAATTGGAACCCTTTTACACTGTTGGTGGGAATGTAAATGGTATAGCCACTATGGAAAACAATATGGCAGCTTCTCAAGAAATTACAAGAACTATCATACGATCTCCAGATCATCTCAAGAACTACCACATGATCCAGCAATCCCACTTTGGGATATTTACCCAAAAGAATTGAAATCAGGATCTCAAAAAGACAGCTGTACTCCCATGTTCATTGCAGCAGTTTACAATAGCCAACATACGAAAACAACTTAAATGACCATTGAAGGATGATGGATAAAGAAACTGCTGTATATGCAGTTGTTTAAACTATACAGGTCCACTTATACAAGAATTTTTTTCAGTAGATAGTTACTGCAGTACTAAATGATTGGTGATTGGTTGACTCCATAGCTACAGAACCACAGATGTGGGGGGATAACTGTAAAGTTATATTCAGATTTTCAATTGCACAGGTGGTCAGTGCCCCTAACCCCTAAGTTGCTCAAGGTTCAACTGTACAAACAATGAAATAATATTTGGTCTTTAAAAAAGGGGAATTCTACAAAATTCAACTGCATGCATGAAAACTGAAGGCATTATGCTAAGAGAAATAAGCCAATTGTAGAAATACAAATACTGCATGATCCCACTTTTATGAGATATCTGAAAGAGTCACATTTATAGAATCATAGAGTGGGATGGTGGTTGCCAGCGGCAGGAGGTTGAGGAGAAACATGTTGTTCCTAACCAAGGTGTATGAAGTTTAGTCAAGCAAGATGAACAAGCTCTAGGGATCTGTTGTAAAACGTTGTACCTATAAGTCTGCAATAACATATTGTATACTTAAATATGGGTTTCACAAGTGGTTCAGCAGTAAAGAATATGTCTGTGATGCAGAAGATGCAGGAGACACCGTGGGTTCAATCCCTGGGTCCGAAAGATCCCCTGGAGGAGGGCATGGCAATCCACTCCAGTATTCTTGCCTTAGAGATTCCCATGGACAGAGGAACCTGGCAGGGTACAGTCAATAGCATTGCACAGAGTCAGACACGACTGAAGTGACTGAGCATGCCTGCACACACACTTAAATATTTTAAGAGGATAGGTTTCATGTTATATTCTTTCCAAATAAAATAATATGGGAAACTCCCTGTTTCTTTTTCTGGTATCCATAAAGCAAAGATTCATTTCCCTATTTCTTTATCTTAAAAAAAGGGAAGGGCACCTGGATATCTTTCTTGATCCCTATCAGAAGTCCCTCACAAGATGGGTGAGATACATTTAAAGGCTGAATAATACAGTCTACACTAGGCCTCAATTCATTCCATACTCCTCCTTGACTTAAAATTCAAATTGTTAATTATGATTAGGATTGTCCCCAGAATTATTAATTTAGGAGGAAAATACAAAAAAAAAAGCGCAAACTAGACTGCTGTCTTTTTAAAATTACTCAAAAATATAGTTAAATCAGTGAAGCTCCAAGAAATCCTAACTTGAAATGTACGATCTTATCATAAGAGCAATGAGTAGAATTAATTTCACATGGTTTAGCTTCTGATGTTAACAAATGTGTTTTGAGATGTTTGAAGTTTTGCTGGAAGCCATTTTCCAATCCATTGACAACTTTATATACTTCCTGTTTAGACAAAAAATGCAATATTTTAAAATTTATGCTTCCCAGTAATTACAATGAAGAATATAATTTCATGTAAAAAGATCTATTGTCCACAGTGCCCAAAACATAGTTATACATTGCTGTCATTTTTAGTTACTAAGGTATGTCTGACTCTCTCTTAACCCCATGGACTATAGCCTGCCAGGCTCCTCTGTCCACAGGATTTCCCAGGCAAGAATACCAGAGTAGGTTGCCATTTCCTTCTCCAAGGGATCTTACTAACCCAGGAATCAAATCACATCTCCTGCATTGGCAGGCAGATTCTTTACCATTGAGCTGCTGGGGAAGGCCAGGGATATGTATATGAGTTTATTTTTTGTGGTTTTGTTGATTTCTTAAGTAGTGCCACCTTTATAGTAGATGGTCAGAGGGAGACCCCCCTCCAAAAAAAAATCAAAGATAAACTAGATTTACTATTAGCACTAAAGTATTCTCATATGCTTTTTCACTTTTAAAGATCCAGGACTTGAATGTGTTACTGACTTTGAAGTCCTAGACAGAAATAATAGGTAAATTGCATATTTGGAATCACAGAATATCAGATATAGAACTGAACTTAGAAGTCACAAACGTTAAAAATATGTAGATAAACTGGAATCTAGTAAAGGGAGCAGATGACCTCCAATCATAGAGTTATATTTTTAACAGGGCTGAAATAGACTTAAGGACTCCTGGCTTCTGGGTCAGTGCTTTCCCTTGAAGACCACTTGCGTCAAGAATTCCCAAGACTCCCCCTCAGATTTGATTCTTCATTAGAAGGACCTATAAAACTCAGAAATTCACAGTTCCCATTTATTACAGTGAAGGGACAGAGATTAAAGTCAGCAAGGGCAAAAGGCAAACAGGACATAGTCCAGGATAAACCAGCCATAAGCTTACAGTTGTCCTCTCCCAGTGGAGTAACATGGACAATGTTTAATTCTCCCAACAATGACCTATGATCAGTTCAGTTCAGTTCTGTCGCTCAGTTGTGTCCGACTCTCCGCGACCCCATGAATCACAGCACGCAGGGCCTCCCTGTCCATCACCAACTCCCGGAGTTCACTCAAACTCATGTCCACAGAGTCGGTGATGCCATCCAACCATCTCATTCTCGGTCGTCCCCTTCTCCTCCCACCCCCAAACTTTCCCAGCATCAGAGTCTTTTCCAGTGAGTCAACTCGTCGCATGAGGTGGCCAAAGTACTGCAGTTTCAGCTTTAGCATCAGTCCTTCCAATGAACACCCAGGATCGATCTCCCTTAGAATGGACTGGTTGGATCTCCTTGCAGTCCAAGGGACTCTCAAGAGTCTTCTCCAACACCACAGTTCCAAAGCATCAATTCTTTGGCGATCAGCTTTCTTCACAGTTCAACTCTCACATCCATACATGACCATGCTTTTTAATATATTATCAAGTTTGGTCATAACTTTCCTTCCAAGGAGTAAACGTCTTTTAATTTCATGGCTGCAATCAGCATCTGCAGTGATTTTGGAGCCCCAAAAAATAAAGTCTGAACTGTTTCCACTGTTTTTCCATCTATTTCCCATGAAGTGATGGGACCAGATGCCATGATCTTTGTTTTCTGAATGTTGAGCTTCAAGCCAACCTTTTCACTCTCCTCTTTCACTTTCATCAAGAGGCTTTTTAGTTCCTCTTCACTTTCTGCCATGAGGGTAGTGTCATCTGCATATCTGAGATTATTGATATTTCTCCCAGCATTCTTGATTCCAGCTTGTGCTTCTTCCAGCCCAGCGCTCCTCATGATGTACTCTGCATATAAGTTAAATAAGCAAGGTGACAATATACAGCCTTGACGTACTCCTTTTCCTATTTGGAACCAATCGGTTGTTCCATGTCCAGTTCTGACTGTTGCTTGCTGACCTGCATACAGGTTTCTCAAGAGGCAGGTCAGGTGGTCTGGGATTCCCATCTCTTTCAGAATGTTCCACAGTTTATTGTGATCCACACAGTCAAAGGCTTTGGCATAGTCAATGAAGCAGAAATAGATGTTTTTCTGGAACTCTCTTGCTTTCTCCATGATCCAGCGGATGTTGGCAATTTGATCTCTGGTGCCTCTGCCTTTTCTAAAACCTGCTTGAACATCTGGAAGTTCACAGTTCACATATTGCTGAAGCCTGGCTTGGAGAATTTTGAGCATGACTTTACTAGCGTGTGAGATGAGTGCAATTGTGCGGTAGTTTGAGCATTCTTTGGCATTGCCTTTCTTTGGGATTGGAATGAAGACTGTCCTTTTCCAGTTCTGTGGCCACTGCTGAGTTTTCCAAATTTGCTGGCATATTGAGTGCAGCACTTCCACAGCATCATCTTTCAAGATTTGAAATAGCTCAATTGGAATTCCATCACCTCCACAGCTTTGTTCGTAGTGATGATCTCTAAGGCACACTTGACTTCACATTCCAAGATGTCTGGCTCTAGGTCAGTGATCACGTTATCGTGACTATCTTGCTCGTGAAGATCTTTTTTGTACAGTTCTTCTGTGTATTCTTGCCACCTCTTCTTAATATCTTCTGCTTCTGTTAGGTCCCAACAATTTCTGTCCTTTATCGAGCCCATCTTTGCATGAAATGTTCCCTTGGAATCTCTAATTTTCTTGAAGAGATCTCTTGTTTTTCCTCTTCTGTTGTTTTCCTCTATTTCTTTGCATTGATCACTGAGGAAGGCTTTCTTATCTCTCCTTGGTGTTCTTTGGAACTCTGCATTCAGATGCTTATATCCTTCCTTTTCTCCTTTGCTTTTTGCTTCTCTTCTTTTCACAGCTATTTGTAAGGCCTCCTCAGACAGCCATTTTGCTTTTTTGCATTTCTTTTCCATCGGGGTCGTCTTGGTCCCTGCCTCCTGTACAATGTCACGAACCTCCGTCCAGAGTTCATCAGGCACTCTATCTATCAGATCTAGTCCCTTAAAACTATTCCTCACTTCCACTGTATAATCATAAGGGGTTTGATTTAGGTCATATCTGAATGGTCTAGTGGTTTTCCCTACTTTCTTCAACTTAAGTCTGAATTTGGCAATAAGGAGTTCATGATCTGAGCCACAGTCAGCTCCTGGTCTTGTTTTTGCTAACTGTATACAGCTTTTCCATCTTTGGCTGCAAAGAATATAATCAATCTGATTTCGGTGTTGACCATCTGGTGATGTCCACGTGTAGAGTCTTCTCTTGTGTTGTTGGAAGAGGGTGTTTGCTATGACCAGTGCGTTCTCTTGACAAAACTCTATTAGCCTTTGCCCTGCTTCATTTCGTGCTCCAAGGCCAAATTTGCCTGTTACTCCAGGTGTTTCTTGACTTCCTACTTTTGCATTCCAGTCCCCTACAATGAAAAGGACATATTTTTTGGGTGTTAGTTCTAAAAGGTCTTGTAGGTCTTCATAGAACCATTCAACTTTGGCTTCTTCAGTGTTACTGGTTGGGGCATAGGCCTGGATTACTGTAATATTGAATGGTTTGCCTTGGAAATGAACAGAAATCATTCTGTCGTTTTTAAGATTGCATCCAAGTACTGCATTTCGGACTCTTTTGTTGACCATGATGGCTACTCCATTTCTTCTATGGGATTCCTGCCCACAGTAGTAGATATAATGGTCATCTGAGTTAAATTCACCCATTCAAGTCCATTTTAATTCACTGATTCCTAGAATGTCTACGTTCACTCTTGCCATCTCTCACCTATGATAATATACGTGAAGTCCTGCCAAGCAGGAAAGCTCATCTGAGCTGTGACAGAGATTTTTCACAGGGATTGGGAGGGTTAGTCATGAAGGACTACCAGCACGGAGCACCAGCATGACTCATCTGAGTTACTCAATCTATAATCCCTCCAAGATCAAATTAATACAGCCCAAGGCCCCCATCATAAAGCTTGATGTTAACATAAACTCTCAGGCAAGGATCATGGCTCTGCTATACAAATATACTCTCATCATGCAGAATGGTCCAAGGATTTTGAAGTAATTTCTTAGGACCTGGTCAAGAGCTAATCCTTTCTTTAGAATATTCAAAGCTTGAGCTACCTAATTCCACTGAGTTAATCCTTTACTACACAGTGAGCACCCAAACCCTGCTGAGTTAACTCTCTTTCATACCTCCTAACAATGTTGTTGGTATTAACAGACAGCATTCACAAGGGTCAAGGAACTCTTGGTTTTGGTTTAGCAGATCTTTAATTTTCTTAAGATTCTCACCCAACCATCTAAAAAGGATTTGAGGCAATTTCAGGCAGAAATGGACTTCTACTACTAAGAGTTTTGATCCTTGTAGGCCTGAGTAGATACTAGCTCCTCAAACTTAGGTATCCTGGTTTCTAGAGCATCTTGGCATCATGTGAGGAAAAATGGAAATGTTAAAGTGATGGCAGATTGGAAGTATGACTCAGGAATGTCATCATCCACAATTTTTAAGCACAGAAAAAAAGTAGACTTTGGACTCTCACCAAGCACAATGCACTTACTTTAAATTGTGCCTTTAAAAGTCAGACATTTCAATCTTCACTTCTTAAGATATTACCAGTGTGTGCCAGTAAATTTAATAACAAGCTCTCCGGGGGAGAGAAAGCTCTTATTTGAGGTATCTGCTGATTTCTGAGGTGCAAATATTCCCACCATGGTTGATTTCAAGCAACTAACGTAAGGTCACTGATGTGGAATTGGAAAGAAACATGAATAGGTTCTTGAAAATCCATAGGAATCTTCTGCTATACACCACTGGATATTTTTGAGTAAGTTAGGCATAGCTATGTCTACGCTTCTAGTGTTTAATTATCTGATGTAAACTAAATATTTCCTATAACAAGCCTAGCGACTCTTGACCTCTATTTATGACAAAAAAATGTATCCTCAACTGTCATTAAATTTCTTCTTAAATCTTGGACTTTTATTCTCTTTGCACAATAAAATGTGCTTTGACTCCAATATGTTACAATTTATTTTCTTGTTATTAATGCTATATTTAAGACAAGAATTAAAATATTATTTAAAAAAAAACGTTTAAATTTGACCTTTGAACTTTGCATTATCTGTGGGTCACTGATGTCATCATATCTAAAAGTAGTTAGAATAAATGTCACAGGCAAAGAAAAGTTTGCTTCTGAAGACATTAAAGGATGAGAGTAACAGAAATTCAATTTTAGAGCAGTATATTGAGAAAATAATTTGTACTATCAAATTACTTAAGTAAATGCAGCTAGTCTCTGAGAGAATTTTCTAGTATCTAGTATAGAAATTTAATTCCCTAGAAAGAAGATAACTGCATAGGAAAGTACAAAGGTGAAACTCAGAAGACTATAAGAAAGAAGAGCAATTTGGAACTGGGTTTGGTTTCTGATTAATCTTTTCATTTGCTCATGGCTCTAATGAGTTTTCTGGTCCTTTAATAAGGGAATATTGGTGATTAAACAAAGGCTTCATATAATTGCAAACATTATAATCAGTTTTACATCTACCAAATAGTTCAACACATCAGTAAGAACTGTAAATATGATACCTATTTTTTTTTTATTCAGTTCCTTTGTTTCTACTTTTGTAATAAAAGAATTCCATTCAGGTATTACTTTGAAATCACCTAAAGTGAAAACAGCAACTGCTGCTTGGGTGCCAATAAAAGATTCTCCAAAACATTGCAGGCATACCATGGAGATATTGCATGTTCAGTTTCAGACAAGAATAAACCAAATATCACAATAAAGCGAGTCACACACATTTTTAGTCTCTCAGTGTCTATAAAGTTTATGTTTACATTCCATTGTAGTCTATTAAGTGTGCAACAGTATTATGCCTAAAAAAATGTGTCAGTCAGTCAGTTCAGTCATTCAGTCGTGTCCGATTCTTTGTGACCCCATGAATCACAGCATGCGGGGCCTCCCTGTCCATCACCAACTCCCGGAGTTCACTCAAACTCATATCCATCGAGTCGGTGATGCCATCCAGCCATCTCATTCTCTGTCGTCCCCTTCTCCTCCTGCCCCCAATCCCTCCCAGCGTCAGAGTCTTTTCCAGTGAGTCAACTCATCGCATGAGGTGGCCAAAGTATTGGAGTTTCAGTTTTAGCATCAGTCCTTCCAATGAACACCCAGGTTCGATCTCCTCTAGAATGGACTGGTTGGATCTCCTTGCAGTCCAAGGGACTCTCAAGAGTCTTCTCCAGCACCACAGTTCAAAAGCATCAATTCTTCGGTGATCAGCTTTCTTCACAGTCCAACTCTCACATCCATACATGACCACAGGAAAAACCATTGCCTTGACTAGACAGACCTTTGTTGGCAAAGTAATGTCTCTGCTTTTTAATATGCTATCTAGGTTGGTCATAACTTTCCTTCCAAGGAGTAAGCGTCTTTTAATTTCATGGTTGCAGTCAGCATCTGCAGTGATTTTGGAGCCCAAAAAAATAAAGTCGGACACTGCTTCCACTGTTTTTCCATCTATTTCCCATGAAGTGATGGGACCAGATGCCATGATCTTCGTTTTCTGAATGTTGAGCTTCAAGCCAACCTTTTCACTCTCCTCTTTCACTTTCATCAACAGGCTTTTGAGTTCCTCTTCACTTTCTGCCATAAGGGTGGTGTCATCTGCATATTGTGCACCTTATTAAAAAAATACTTTATTGCTAAAAATGCTGACCATCTGAGCCCTCAACAAGTCACAATCTTTTTGCTGGTGGAGGATGTTGCATGGATATTGATGCCTGCTGACTGACCAGGGTGGTGTTTGCTGAAGATTCAGGTGACTGTGGCAATTTCTTAAAATGTGAGAAAAGTGAAGTTTATTGCATTAATTGACTCTTCCTTTCACAAATGTTTCCTCTTAGCATGCAGTGACGTTTGACAAGAGTTTACGCACAGAAGAATTTCTTTGAAAATTGGAGTCGATTTTCTCAAACTCTGCCATTCCTTTATAAGCTGAGTTTATGTATTATTCTAAATCCTTTGTTGTCATTTCAGCATTCTTCACAGCATCTTCACCAGGACTAGATTCCATCTCAAGAAACTACTTTCTTTACCCATTTGTAAGAAGCAACTCTTAACTCATCTGTTAAAATTTTATCCTGAAATTGAAGCAGTTCAGTCACATCTTCAGACTCTACTTAAATTCTAGTTTTCATGCCATTTCTGCCATATCTGTACTTACCTCCCCCACTGAAGTCTTGAACCACTCCAAGTCACCCATGAGGGTTGGAATCACCTTCTTCCAAATCCTGTTGATCTTCTGACCTATAGCCATGAATCATAAATGTTCTTAATGGCATATAGAATGGTGAATCTTTTCCTGGGGTTTTCAATTTATTTTGCCCAGATCCATCAGAGGAATGACTGTCTGTGGCAGCTATAGCCTTGAAAATGTATTTTTTAAATAATAGGACTTGAAATCACCCCTTGATCCATGGGCTGAAGGAGGATACTGTGTTGCAGGCATTAAAACAACATGAATCTCATTGTACATTTATCTCCATCACAGATAGGTGACCTGTCAATGGTTGGTAATACTTTGAAAGGTATCATTTTTTTTTTTCCTTGAACAGTAGGTCTCAATAGTTGACTTAATATATTCAGTAAACCATGTTACAGACAGGAGTGCTGTCATCTAGGCCTTGTTTTTCCATTATAGAACATAAGCAGAGTAGGTTTAGCATAGTTCTTAATGGCCCTAGATTTTTTGAGTGGTAAATAATCACTGGCTTGGTGGCTCAGAGGTTAAAGAGTCTGCCCACAATGCGGGAGACCTGGGTTCAATCCCTGGGTCGGGAAGATGCCCTGGAGAAGGAAATGGCAACCCACTCCAGTATTCTTGCCTGGAGAATCCCATGGATGGAGGAGCCTGGTGGGCTACAGTACATGGGGTCACAAAGAGTCAGAAACGACTGAGCAACTTCACTTTCACTTTCAACTTAAAAAGTCACCAACTGCATTAGTCCTTATCAAGAGAGCCAGTAGATCTTTTGAAGATTTGCAACTGCTGCTGCTAAGTCACGTCAGTCGTGTCTGACTGTGCAACGCCATAGACGGCAGCCCACCAGGCTCCCCTGTCCCTGGTATTCTCCAGGCAAGAACACTGGAGTGGGTTGCCATTTGTCACTGACTTTTCCTGTCTAGCTGTTAAAATCATAGATGCCATCTTCTTCCCATATAAGGCATTTCTGTCTACACTGAAAATTGATTGTTTAATGTAGCCACCTTCATTAATGATATTAGCGAGGTTTTCTGTATAACTCATTGCAGTTTCTATTAATACAAGCAGGACTTCCTGTTTCACCTTGCACTTTTGTGTTAAAGAGACAGCTTCTTTCCTTATAGCTCATGAGAGAACCTCTGTTAACTTCCTACTTTTCTTTTGCAGCTTTTTAATTTTTAAACCCTCACAGACTTGAAGAGAGGTAGGGTCTTGCTCTTGATAAGGCTAGGGTTTAAGGTAATGCTGTGGCTGCTTTGATCTTTTATCCAGATCACTCAGACTTTCTCCTTATCAGCAATAAGACTGTTTTACTTTCACATCATTCCTATGTTCACTGGAGTAGCACTTTTAATTTCCTACAAGAAGTTTTCACTTGCATTCAAAACTTGGTTGTTTGGTAAAAGGTCTAGTTTTAGGTCTATCCCAACTTTCAACAATTCTTCCTCACTAAGCTTAATCATTTCTAGCCTTTCATTTATTTTTTTCCCCCCTTTTTTCTTTTTTTTTTCCCTTCATTTAAAGTGAGAGAACTGTAACTCTTCCTTTCACTTAAACACTTTGAGGCTTAGGATTATTAATTGGTCTACTTCAGTAGAGTTGTGTATCAGGGAATGGGGAAGGCCTAAAGAGAGGGAGTGAGATGGAGGTAATGGCTTGTTGGTGGAACAGTCAGAACATGCACAACATTTATCAATTAAATTTGTCATCTTGGATGTGTGTGGTTCATGGTATAGCAAAACAATTACAATAGTAACATCAAAGATCACAGATCTCCAAAATAAATATAATAATTAAAATGTTTAACATATTGTAAGATTTACCAAAATGTGACACATTTAATATTATGTTTTTAACAGCTACCCACTCCAGTATTCTTGGGTTTCCTTGTGGCTCAGCTGGTAAGGAATCTGCCCACAATGCTGGAAACCTGGGTTCGATCCATGGGTTGGGAAGATCCCCTCGAGAAGGGAAAAGCTACCAACTCCAGTATTCTGGCCTGGAGAATTCCACAGACTGTATAGTCCATAGGGTCACAAAGAGTCAGACACGACTGAATGACTTTCACTTTCAACAGCTCACAAGCCATCAACATTTCTGTGGTTAAGATTAATGGTGGGTAAATGAAACAAATAGTATTTTATGTGATATGCGATTACATTTTATTCATATTGTACTTAGATATTTTCAAATAATTCTTTGCTTCAAAGTCCAGAATGAAAAATGCCAACCTACAATGCTCCTGAATGTGGTGGCTCTTCCTAGCATTAATGGCTCTATGCCAGACACTGGAGACTTAGCTACAGACTACTCATACTGCTACATAAAGAGGAAAAAGACAGTTTCATTTCACTTTTTCCAATCAGATATTTCAGAAATTTTAGTATAAAATATAATTTTTATCCCTATCTTCCGTTTAAAGTAGAGCTATCATAATTATAAAGAATTCCACAAATGATAATAATTATTTCATCTATATTTTTCCACACTCAAGATGAGAGCTATACACCATGATAACTTTGTGTGATTACTATATTACAAAGGTATTGTCAATTGTTTTCTGATGAAACATTATTCTAAACAACAGGTAATAAAGCATGTACAAATATGTCTATTTTTGTTTTCTCCCAAGAACTTTACCAGGATTTGTTACAAGCTAGATTTATGTTATAAACTAGATTTATCATTTTTAACATGTAAAATAAAATTAGGAATCACATCCATGGAAAATAAATATTACTTCCTAAATATCAAAAGATAAACATTGGCAGTATTTAATCATTAAACAGGGAAATCAGGGTAGATTGGGTGATACAGTATTTACAATTTTATAATATACTCTATATTTAGGTTATTAAGTTAATATAAAATTACTTGTTTTGACAAAGTACAATGTAAAAGCTGTGTAGAAGTAGTAACTTCTGCTACTAGAAACAAGATCTCTCTTCTGTCAAAAATGATCTCTCCTTAGTCAAAATCATTAGAAGTGTGGTATTTGAGCTTTAAGTGTTTAGAACAAAGTTGTTCTGATGGGAGAAACATACATGCTACTCAGTCTTTCAATAATACCCTTGGCTGAAAAGTTAAAACATCCCACCCTACCTCATATTTGTATTTATTAAAAAAAAATAGGGAACAAAAAGTAATGAACTTTGAGTGAATTAAGTTATGGCTGGAGTTAGCTGGAGAGTAGCAGTTGCTCCAAAGCAAATGAAGAGTTATGATTATTTCAAGACTCTGGTGAAGTAACTCTCTTAATCATCCAGTTATTTCACAAGTGACAGAAATAATGGCAGTTTCTCTTCTGAGAGAATGTTTATCCTATTCCAGGAACTATATCACATATTTGCAAAGTGCTCAGCTAATCTCCACCTAGATAGTAGGCTCCACATGGGCAGGTTTTTGGTGCTCTCCTGTTTGCATCTCTAACACCTAGAACAGAGTCTTGAATATAGTAGGGTCTCAATAAGTATTTCTAAATAAGCAAATAAATGAATCCATGTGAAAAATTACCAAACAGAGTACTACTAATATAACTGTGATTTTATAAGCAGAGAAACAGAACACACTCTAACTTGTCTCTAATCATACTACCAGTGAATGTGAAGGTTAGAATTCAAAATTAGGGCTGCCTTCCCTCAAAGCTAACCACTAGGTTATACCTGTATATCTATATAAAATTTCATGGTGTATTTTTACTATATTTTGAATATTAATGCAGTAGTATATGGAAGACTGATTTTACACTTAGACCAGGCAAATGATTATTGCACAGAATTTTCCATTTGAGGGAAAAAAACAAACAGGGGACTTTTAATCAAATCTTTTACTGAAGTTCATAGTATTTGATTAACATCTTATCAAATGATAAGATAAATGATATAATCTGGAATCCTTATATTTCCATTGATGTTTAAACAGGGACCTGATTCATCTCTCAGTTTCAACTGACAATGCTTTCCATTTATAAGAGAGGATAGGAGGGAAAAAAGAGACATTTTCCTTTGATACTCTCCAGTAAGTCAAGAGTTTGGAGTTTCTGGTCTACTACAATTAATATGTCAACTTTCCGCTGTTCAGGTACAAGTAAAGCCACACTTTATAAAGCAAGTTATCTTACTCTGAGCTCTTATCTGCCAAATAAAGGAAGGATCACTTAGCCCGAACAGGCCTCCCTCCCTGTGTGTGCAGTGTGTGCAGCCTCCAGACACCTGCCTCAGATTCTGACCTGCCTGTACTACCTGTCTGCAAGTGAACCAGGTCTGGATCTGTTCCTCTCAGCCAAGAGTTCTCGAGTGCTCTTTTCAGGATGGACCATTCTGGAAGAGGACCTCTGTTTACTGCCTTCTCTAATTGCATTTACAATTATTTAGACTACTTTTCCTGATCCTGTGACCCACTTACTGCCTCCTGGAAGCTCTGTGTTGCTCTGGCTAAAGCCCAAGAATCTGCTGAAATGCAGCCTTTATTGTGCCATTTCCTCTAGCTATTCCCAAAACCATTGTTTGTACGACCACCAGTTCCGGCTCTAGTGAACTGTTTCAGAGAACTGTGTTTCCTCAGGAACTGGCAGAAAACATTCCTTTCTTCAGTATTGCTTTTAGTTTAGGATGCTCCATGCCTAAGTTTCCATGTGCAGGATCCCCACATAAAGCCGACCCCCTAAAACCACTATATAGTCATTCTCCCCTCGTTTCACAACAAAAAGCTACTTTTAAATCACTGTACACATTGTCACCAGTTAGAATACTATACTTCTCTGACTTCCTTCTAAGAATGACCATGTGATTCAGTTCTTATCAATGAGATATATGCGGAAGAATGTGTGAGAAGTCTCCCTAAAAGGGAGAGGACATATACTTTCTTCCCCACCCTCCTTCATACTGAGCAGAATGAAGACATGAAGTGTGGAGTTTAAGCAGCCAAACATCTTAAGCCTTTAAAAATGAAAATTTCTGAGGAAAGTGGACCTTTAGCTGTTATAGGGACCTAGACCAGAACCAGTTATTTATGCCCTTTAAAAAAATTATTAGGATGACTCTTATCATCCTACCACCGCCAAGAAAAACATAAATGCCTTATAGTAGTCTCTTTGTATTATAATGGTGAATATGTATAGTCAACCCTCTTTTTCTTCCAGTTTTTTTTTTTTTTTTAAAGATATTGGGTTGGCCCAAAATTTCCTTAGGGTTTTTCCAAAAGATGTTACAGAAAAACCTGAATGACCTTCCTGGCCAACCCAATATAATTCACATACACCATTATCTAAGTTTAAGGTGTACAGCATGATGATTTGACTTACATATATCATAAAATGATTATCAAAATGAATTTAATGAACATTTATCATTTTATATAGATAAAAATTAAAGAAATAGAAAATTTTTTTTCTTGTGATGAAGACTCAGCATTTACTCTCTTACCAACTTTCATATAACATATGGCAGTATTTATTTATTATGTCATTCTTGTTTGGAGAATCCCATGGACAGAGGAGCCTGGTAGGCTACAGCCCTTAGCATCATACAGAGTCAGACATGACCAAAAGACTTAGCATGCATGCGTGCACACACACACACACCTTACATCCTTATTACTTAAGTATCTTAACAAAACTGGAAGTTTATACATTTTGGCTGCCTTTTATTCAATTCTCCCTTCCCTGATCCCTCAGCCTCTGGTAACCACAAATTTGATCTCTTTTTCTATAAATTTGTTTGTTTTCAAAGTATAATTGACCTATAACACTATATTAGTTTCTGTTATATAACATAGTGATTTGGTATTTCTATACATTTCAAAATGATCACCACAATGAGCCTAGTGTTGATATGTCACCATACAAAGCTATTGCATAGTTATTGACTGTATTCTCCACACTGCACATTTCATTCCTGTGACACATTCATTTTGCAACTGTAAGTTTGTACCTCTGAATATCTCTCACCTATTTGTACAGTCCCGTTAAACAATCAACTCAGTCTTTAGTACATGGTGAAGGAAAGTCATGAATATATATATTTGCATAAAGCATACACACTGACATGTAAATAATTGTGATTGCACTTGTTGTATCCACTTTATTATGAGTTTATTTGGGGCAGGGATTATGTCATATTTTAATAAAATATAGTGCTTAGAATGGAGAAGGCAATGGCACCCCACTCCAGTGCTCTTGCCTGGAGAATCCCATGGACAGAGGAGCCTGGTGGGTTGCAGTCCATAGGGTCGCTAAGAGTCAGACACGACTGAGTGACTTCACTTTCACTTTTCACTTTCATGCACTGGAGGAGGAAATGGCAACCCACTCCGGTATTTTTACCTGGAGAATCCCAGGGACGGGGGAGCCTGGTGGGCTGCTGTCTATGGGGTTGCACAGAGTCAGACACGACTGAAGCGACTTAGCAGCAGCAGTGCTTAGAAGCACAATAAATTATACTGAAAAAATCAGGAACAATAAAAAGTAAGGATAACAAAGTGTCCTTGAAAAGAGAAAATTGAGGGCTATAACCATATGATTTGCAGTAAGCAAATGCTATTCTCACTGAGCAGCACAGACATACAACTCTTAAAGCAGCTATTACATATAATTGTCTGTCTTACCTTGCCCAGCCCCTGAAAGCTGATCTTTTTCTTTCACTATTTTTATAAAACAAGTCATGTTTATTTTTATTTATATAAATACAGATACAGCAGTAGGATGAGATCAAGGGCAATTGGTCATGTCAAACATTTAGAAGACAAGCAATGAATATTTGTTTTGGGTAGAAATTGATTTTACTCTTCAAGAAAGTATTACTGAAGAGGTGACTGCAGCCCACTAGTATGCTGGTAAATGTTTAAAGAGCAAATTTCTAGACACAAAGAAAGCAAGAAGAAACAACTCTCTTCCCCCCACAACCGAAAGATTTAGAGATAGCTAGAGAGAGAGGAAGAAAGAGACAGAGAGAAGCTCTGATTGGTCCTTTTCCAGATTCTGCGGTATAATTATAGCCTTAATGGCAAATTTCAGGCTACAAACTGTTTTACTGCTGGCTCATGAAATTCCTGAAAATTTAGCCCCTCTTAACGATCAGGAGGATGAGTTAAAGTACACTTCCCTTCTACAAGGAGGACTGACTGCAGCATGTACTTCCTATAAATTTCTCTGGTAATAATTGACTTGCCTTTAAAGGTTTTAATTTTTAAAATATTTCTTAAAATAATACTTGCTGTGCTCCATCACATCTGGAAATAGTCCCTCTGTTTAATGACTTAGTTGTCAATGTTTACATAACTATTCTTTGTTTTGATTTGAAGAATACAGGTTCAAACCCAGATCTGACCCTTTGAATCTACAGCAAAGCCAAGAAGCAAACCTCAGTCTATATACGGTACTCTCTCAGAGAATTTTTTGCTATTTCAGAGACAGAAGACTCAAGTATTCCTGAACCAGCAAGTGTTCTGTTTAAGCAGGAAGAGTTCCCATTTATTTTAATCACCACATAGTTATTAACAAGCCTTTGCAGTCTGCATATGATTTATAACACTTGAGTTCCTAGGTTATTTTTACACTGAAAACAGTGAGAGACTTTATTTTGGGGGACTACAAAATCACTGCAGATGGTGGCTGCAGCCATGAAATTAAAAGATGTTTGCTCTTTGGAAGAAAAGCTGTGATCAACCTAGACAGTATATTAAAAAGCAGAGACATTACTTTGCCAACAAAGTTTCATCTAGTCAAAGCTCTGGTTTTTCCAGTAGTCATGTATGGATGTGAGAGCTGGACTATAAAGAAAGCTGGGTGCTAAAGGATTGATGCTTTTGAACTGTGCTGTTGGAGAAGACTCTTGAGAGTCCCTTGGACTGCAAGGAGATCCAACCAGTCCATCCTAAAGAAAATCAGTCCTGAATATTTATTGGAAGGACTGATGCTGAAGCTGAAAATCCAATACTTTGGCCACCTGATACGAGGAACTGACTCATTGGAAAAGACCCTGATGCTGGGAAAGATTGAAGGCAGGAGGAAAAGGGGATGATGGAGGATGAGATGGTTGGATGGCATCACCAACACGATGGACATGGGTTTGAGCAGGCTCTGGGAGTTGGTGATGGACAGGGAGGCTTGGCATGCTGCATGCTGCAGTCCATGGGGTTACAGAGTTGGACATGACTGAGCGACTGAACTGAACCTTAGGTATGTGTTTGTTTCTTACACAGGCAGCTGCCCCAGTGCTCTAGGGAGCATATATCCATCAAATTCTGAATCAAACTGTAGCAACTCTATTTTCATATCTTAATGCAAGTGATTACTATATACTAGTTACCAGTGATTACTGAATGCAAGTGATAAATTAGTTTCCAAGGAAACTAATAAAGAAAGACAGTCATCCTAAAGGAGACTGTTAAGTGGAGCAAATAACTATAATATAATGAGTATTCATTGTTTTAAATATCAACTTGAAGTGTATTTTATACATCATAAATACAACCTATGCTACAAAGGAATAATCACAACAAATTAATTATACTGAATAAGAGTATGGTACTTGCCAGTTTTCAAGGCATTAACAAAGATTTTTCATTTGTTGATTGTCATCCTAATACTTACATAAACATAAACTCAAAATTGGTTAAAGACTCAAATATAAGGCCAGACAGTATCAAACTCGGAGGAAAACGCAGGCAAAATGCTCTTTGATATAAATCACAGCAAGATATTTTTTGACTCACCTCCTAGGGTAATAAAAATGAAAACAAAAATAAACAAATGAGACCTAACTAAACTTAAAAGCTTTTGCACAGTAAAGGAAATCATAACCAAGACAAAAATACAACCATCATAATGGGAGACAATATTTGCAAATGAAGCAACAGACAAAGAATTAATCTCCAAAATATACAAAAAACTCATGCAGCTCAGTATAAAAAAAAAAAACCCAAAATCCAAAAACCAGACCACCCAAGGAAAAAATGGGCTGAAGACCTAAAATATATTTCTCTAAAGAAGACATACAGATGGCCAAGAGGCACATGAAAAGTTGCTTAATGTCACTAATTATTAGAGAAATGCAAATCAAAACTATAATGAGGTATAATCTCATGCCAGACAGAATGGCCATCATCACAAAATCTACAAATAATAAACACTGGAGAGTTTCTGTGGAGAAAAGGGAATCCTCTTATACTGTTGGGGGGAATGTATACAGCTGCTATAGATAACATTATGGAAGTTCCTTAAAAAATTAAAAATAGAACTACCATATGACCCACCAATATCACTCCTGGGCATGTACCCTGAGAAAACCATAATTCAAAAAGTTACATACACCCCAATGCTTATTGCAGTACTGTTTACAACAGCCAGGACATGGAAGCAACCTAAATGTCCATCAACAGAAGAATAGATAAAGAATGGATAAATGGTACATATATACAATGGAATATTACTCAGCAATAAAGAGGAATGAAATTGTGTTATTTGCAGAAACATGGATGTACCTAAAGACTATCAACCCATGTGAAATAAGTCAGAAAGAAAAAAACATATGTTAATATATATCAGTGGAATCTAGAAAATGGTACAGATGAATCTGTTTGCACAGTAGAAATAGAGAATAAACATGGGCACCAAGGGGGAGGGGAGGTGGGATGAATTGGGAGATTGGGATTGACATACATACATTACTATGTATAAAATAGGTAACTAGTTTATAGCACAGGGAACTCTACTCGGTGCTCTGTGGTGACCTAAATGGGAAAGAAATCCAAAGAAGAGGGGATATATGTATATGTATAACTGATTCACTTTGCTATACAGCAGAAACTAACACAACATTGTAAAGCAACTATACTCCAATAAAAAAGATAGGGAAGATGCAACATTTCCATATAAAGAGTGTTATGAAGTGTGAAGTGTTAGTTGCTCAGTCATGTCCAACTTTTTGCAACTCCATGGACCACAGCCTGCCAGGCTCCTCTGTCCATGGAATTCTCCAGGTAAGTATACTGGAGTGGGTTGCCATTCACTTCTTCAGGGGAATCTTCCCAACTCAGGAACTGGACCTGTGTCTCCTGCCTTGCAGGCAGATTCTTTACCATTTGAGCCACTAGGGAAGCCCTGAAGCAAAGAATGTTATAATATATACTTAAGTTGCAAATTATATGATGATTCCAATTTTGTTTAGAAGGAAATTCATAAGTCACACATTCCATGTTTTGATTTCAGGGCATGATAGGGTTTATTTGGCACTGTTCCTTGTACCGTTGAATTGCTTACTTCTCAGAAGCTGTGTTTGAAATTTACTCATCTAATAACTGGAAAAAGGTATCTTCCACAAAATTTTGAAAATTTAGTACAGACTCATTGATTTTTTACAATTTAGAGAGAGAAGAGGAAGTTTTACAGAGCATCTTTTAATAAGAGAGCTATGTACATAATTGATAGTAATAAAATAAGTTCAATATATTTTATATAGTGCTATGGACCTTGGCTACTCTGATGGCTTCATTTCCCTTTTTTTTTCTGTACCATGTATCTTTATCAACTCTTCCAAATGTGTTCACAATTCAAGATATTTTTTATCTTGGATCAGAGCAGATTTCTGGGGATAAATGAACTGCTCGAAAGACACTACTAATACTGTCTATAACTAAACATGGCCATTTGGTCCACAGTTTCTATTAGTGCTGTAATGGTTTTAAATCAATATAAATGTTAATATTGACATGTTTTTATGAAATATAAAGCATTTATTTCTCTCATGAAATAATTTTGGGATAAGCCCAACCTCATTTATTTGACAAGTTCAATTGTCTTTTGAGTTTTCTGAAGAAATGTAAAATTCCAACTGGAAGAAAGCAGGATCATTCTTCAAAAAAACCCAAAAACTTAATATGTGCACTTTATGAAATAGTACACATGTGAATACTTCTTCAAAAGCATCCATTATCTTCCTTTGGAGCATAAATGAAAAACATAAAAACCATTCTAGACATTTCAAATTTTCAAATTTTAGGAATATATCAGGAAAAAGTGAAAACATTCCTGTTTGCATCCATGGTCTACAGATGGATACTCAACTAGCAGGAAAATTTGTGATTTACAGTACAAATGTAAATAGATACAAGGTTTTGCACAATAACAATATGTAGTTTGATGCAGATGATTAATGAATTGTTTCCTCCCATCTTTCAAAGACAATAAGACAAATTTTCTTCAAAAGGATATTTTGTTGCATTACCTATTTAGTTGTCTCAATTATTTTTCCATTTTTATTTTATTTTTTTTGTGTGTATTCAATTATATTTATTTTAAAAAAATTTTTATTTTTATTGGAGGCTAATTATTTTACAATATTATATTGGTTGGTTTTGCCATACATTGACATGAATCAGCCCCAGGTGTACATGAGTTCCCCGTCCCGAACCCCCCTCCCACCTCCCTCCTCCCCTTATCCTCCCGCTGGGTCATCTCCGCATACCAGCCCCGAGCATCCTGTAACATGCTTCGACCCTGAACTGGCGATTCGCTTCACATATGATAATATACATGTTTCAATGCCATTCTCCAAACCATCCCACCCTCACCCTCTCCCACAGAGTCCCAAAGACTGTTCTATACATCTTTATCTCTTTTGCTGTCTCGTATACAGGGTTATCATTTGCATCTTTCTAAATTCCATATATATGCTTTAGTATATTGTATTGGTGTTTTTCTTTCTGGCTTACTTCACTCTGTATAATAGGCTCTAGTTTCATCCACCTCATTAGAACTGGTTCAAATGCATTCTTTATAATGGCTGAGTAGGTGGCCAAAGTATTGCAGTTTCAGCTTTAGCATCAGTCCTTCCAATGAACACCCAGGTTCGATCTCCCTTAGAATGGACTGGTTGGATCTCCTTGCAGTACAAGGGACTCTCAAGAGTCTTCTCCAACACCACAGTTCAAAAGCATCAATTCTTCGGCGATCAGCTTTCTTCACAGTCCAACTCTCACATCCATACATGACCGCGGGAAAAACCATAGCCTTGATTAGACGGACTTTTGTTGGCAAAGTAATGTCTCTGCTTTTTAATATACTATAAAGGTTGGTCATAACTTTCCTTTCAAGGAGTAAGCGTCTTTCAATTTCATGGTTGCAGTCAGCATCTGCAGTGATTTTGGAGCCCAAAAAACTGATGCTAAAGGTGAAACTGCAATACTTTGGCCACCTCATGTGATGAGTTTACTCGCTGGAAAAGACTCTGATGCTGGGAAAGGTTGGGGGTGGGAGGAGAAGGGGATGACAGAGAACGAGATGGCTGGATGGCATCACCGACTCTGTGGACATGAGTTTGAGTGAACTCCGGGAGCTGGTGATGGACAGGGAGGCTTTGCGTGCTGTGATTCATGGGGTCGCGGAGAGTCGGACACGACTGAGCGACTGAACTGAACTGAACTGAATACTCCATTGTGTATATGCACCAAAGCTTTCTTATCCATTTGTCTGCAGATGGACATCTAGGTTGCTTCCATGTCCTAGCTATTATAAACAGTGCTGCAATGAACATTGGAGTACATCTGTCTCTTTCAATTCTGGTTTCCTCGGTGTGTATGCCCAGGAGTGCGATTGCTGGATCATATGGCAGTTCTATTTCCAGTTTTTTGAGGAGTCTCCACACTGTTCTCCATAGTGGCTGTACTAGTTTGCATTCCCACCAAAGTGTAAGAGGGTTCCCTTCTCTCCACACCCTCTCCAGCATTTTTTGAAGTTATGTAGATAAGTGTACATCATTCAGATATGAAGAGTCTAGTGTTATGCTCTAATCAGTGTCTAAGTCTCTGATATTTTTAAGTCTTACAATGCCACATTAAATGGCAGTTAACAATGTCAAAAACCATTTCTGTCATACCTATATCACAAAGCACAAAAAAAGAAAAGCTTCAGAGCCAAAAGGCCAGTTTCTGCTTTGAATACATTACAAATTAATCAGGGATTATGAAATAAAGAGGAAAGGGACCCCTGGAATTCGGCCAGTGTATTTCCTCCATCTGTGTAACCCAGTCTTTCTGAAACTGCTTCAGAACCATGAAGGTGGTAACAATGCATGAAAAGTCTTTATTAAATTGTCAATAATCTCAGCATTTGAGTCTGACCTTCGGTGTTTTATGGTTAAATTTTGCTTTTCTACTTGCAGCTGGAAGAAAGTGCCTGTAAACCAAGAAGTGATGGAGAAATGATGAATCCTGTTTGCTAGAGCTATTAGTCTTGAAATGCTTTTCTCACTGCTGCTCCAGAAATCTGAAAATGCAGCCAAAGATAAGAAATCCCAGGTATTAGTCTTTGATTCTATGCAAGAGTTTTCGTGGCTTGAATTAAAAGGATTTTATCTGCAAGCAAAACAGCACATTTCAGAATATCTAATAGCTCAAATCTAATTTTCATCTTTTTATGGATGTGTGAAATATCGTTATGGATTCCTACCACTTAATTCAAGAAGAGAGTTCACCATACAGCTAAAGGTTTAAATATTTGACTTTGATTATAGCATATACACAGGTCTGCCAGGAAGCTTTGCAAAAGTATTGCTGGTGTGCAAACTCTAGACATGCATAAGATGTAACATTTTGTAGAGGCCCCAAGAGAGTGGGTTTTAGCTAAAATGAGCCTGTGAGTTTTGGTCTTTCCATGGACCTCACTTCATTCTTTATGAGAAAGAGAATGGAATAATATATGATATACATACTTTTGCACACACAAACGTACACAAATTAGGCCTTTTTATCCTTTGGAACTTTAGGATTTCTTTTAAATTTTCATTTTGAAATTTTATTTGTTGATCATCCTCTCCCACCATGATATAGTAATAAAAAGAAATTTAGATTGACCTGTTTCTACTAAATTGTGTAATTTAGAAAAGCATGTCTGTCCTTCTGGGAACATTGCTTGGTAAGAAGAAGGCAGGTTGGATTTCAGTATTCAGCTACTTTATTGGCCAGGTCTCTTTGAGCAGAGCACAAACTGCTACAACTCTGCATGGCAACCTGGTCACAAGGAAGTAGACAAAGGTCAAGAGAGAAAAGGATTTAATAAAAGAATTGGAGAATGAGGCAATAAGGTCACTTTTATTGCATTATTGAGACTTCATCTACTTGAAAAGAGGCTAATTCTGAGTCTTATTTGGAGGAAAAGACAGCAATAAATAGACCTGATACTAAAAAGTACATTCTCAGAGACGAAATAAGAGGTCAGCCCTTAGCCTCATAGGAAATACGTTAATTGCTTCATCCCTGTGGTCACTTTAGACCTGGCTGCAAGAATCTTGAGCAGCAGGATGGGAGGTGTTCAGAAAATGCTATCTCAAGATTTTCCAGAATGAAAATTTTAATTACTCTCTATTTGGTTTTAGAATTCCAACTATACATAAAAAAGGTGTAGTGTCTGGCAGTTTTGAGACTCCGATCTCTCTGAAAACTTTGGAATGAGTATCCCACAGGAAATATTTGCTGTCAGCCACCACCAAAGTCTTTTGTGTAGTCACATTATTGTCTCTCTCCCGGGGGGCATATGCATTTAACCTGGAGGCTGAAGAAACAGAAGCAAAGAAGGTTATGTAACTTGCCCAAGATCACACAGATAGAAATGATGAAGCTCAAGTTTTAATCAGGAAATCTGTATCTACCACGTTTGAGATATTTTTTCATGATTTCATGGAGCCTCATCTCCTGAATTACCTGCTCCAATATAGACCTGTTCCCCTGGGCAGCTCAATGGCACTGGGAATGTGAGATCCAACAACATGGGCACAGATATCACAAGACCCCATATGGACTGTTAATATCCACCATCAACACATGGACTCAAACCCCAAAGCCTATGTGAACTTTCCTATCATCCGTCTATCCATTCACCCACCCACCCACGCATATTTAATGTTTATTTATAACTACTACACACCTATGCACACACACATCCTGTAAAACTGCCTGCAAAGAATAATGTGGAATATTACAGAAAGCATCATAGAGTTATTGAAATAAAATCATAGTATATTTTGAAAATGTCAAGCATTTTATAAAGAAAACTCTCAAATGTTTATTTGATTTATAAAATGGAGGCCTAACTCTCCAGCTTAGATGATGAGGTCTTTCTCTTTATATGGCAAAACCTCAGTAATCTGTAGGGAGTTTCGAACTCTTTGGAAAGCAAATAAGTTATAGGTTTCTTCACAAAGCTGTGCCAGCATGGAGCTGCTTAGTTTTGACTCAGGCTAGGAAACAAATGAAACACTTGCTGTGTTAGTCTTGTTGCCTGTTACTCAAAATATACAGTTGTGAATTACTGAGTATCTAACAAGGCTTAGGGAAAGAGATCCGTTAGCAGTAAATCATCTGCTATTGGGTTTTACCTATAGGAAGTAGAAAATATGCTTGTTTTCTTTTTTTATGGGTACCAGTGTCTCTTTAATCACTATGCAGTATAACTCAACAACCTCATGCCTACTGTTTTCATTACTGCCAAATAAATAAACTCTGGTGCAGTATATTAATCCAATCCCAGGTTTATTTCTCTGTAGTTGAAGAATGCTATTGTCATTGCATGTAGTGGTTCAATTATATGAGAGCTACAAAGAAAATAAAAATAATAAAAAATCAAATCAAAATCAAAATAATATGTAAAAATATTTTAAAGCAATTATTTAATTTTTTAATTCTCATTTCAGAATTTTTGATATATTTCTGGTTTTTCAGACACACTACCATATACTTAAAAAATATGACTGCATGAAAAGAAAGAAAAAAAAACAAGTTGAGAGAGAAAAGAAAGCTCTAGATGTAACCTGGTGAACCATTTCATTATATAAGGTAAAGCAAATTAATTTGCAAGATAAATTACTGTTCTAGTACCTTTATTATCAATCATAAATCATTTTTTTTGATATATCTTTATCTCACTTCTTCTTTCATTCTATGTCCTATTCTATTCTTCCCATAACTGAACTCATTCTATGCTTCTCATGCATAATGCTCTGCAAAGCCACCTTATTAGCTAACTGTAACTGACACTAAATTCTTTCAGGAGTTCTATACTTGCAGCCTGAATATTTGTCCTTTCTCCGTTGCTAAGTACTAGCTGGGCTTAGTTGCTCTGTTGTATAGGACTCTGCGACCCCATGGACTGTAGCCTGCCAGGCTCTTCTGTCCATGGGGATTCGCCAGGCAAGAATACTGGGTTGTGTTGCCATGCCTTACTCCAGGGGGTCTTCCCAACCCAGGGATTGAACCCAGGTCTCCTGCATTGCAGGCGGATTCTTTACCATCTGAGCCACCAGGGAAGCCCTTCTACTGTGTACAGGTGTGTAGCTCAAAGGAGAAGACTTATCCGGAGATCTGTACTAAATCATTTGTAGAAATGGCCCAGAAGCTGAAGCATACATAGCAACTTCTTGGAAAACAGAAAGTGAAGTCGCTCAGTCATGTCCAACTCTTTGGGACCCCATGAACTGTAGCCTACCAGGCTCCTCCATCCATGGGATCTTCCAGGCAAGAGTACTGGAGTGGGTTGCCATTTCTTTCTCCAGGGGATCTTCCCAACCCAGGGATCGAACCCGGGTCTCCCGCATTGCGGGCAGACGCTTTACTGTCTGAGCCACCAGGGAAGCACCATCCAGATTGTTGGGAGAGTGACAGTGCAAATTGTGCCCTCTGGGCTCTCTGGTGGGCGGGTTCCTGATGGACTCAGCAAAAACAGCGTCTTCTACAAGAGACGTGAGGGTTGTAAGAGAGAAAATCCTGGGTATTTCTTTTGTAAAAAAATTAATAAATAGGAACTTCAATTAAATAGAATACAGGGACCAAAGGGGGAGCACTCATGCCCTACAATGATAGTAGAGCCCAAGAGGAAGAAGAAAGACTTTTCTTCCTGGCAACAACTTGGTCAATGAAAATCTATGGACTCTTTTTTTTTACTATAGCCCCTCACCCCAATTTCCTTTTCCCCCTCTGTAAAGAAGTTCTCCTTCCTGTGTGTGGTGGGGACTTGAGCATGACTTATCATGGTCTGTGACTCATTGTGGTTGCAGACCCTGAACTGCAGTTGTGTGTCAATCCTTAATAAAGCAATTTTTGCTGGAGATATAACTGGCAGTCTATTATATGTTCACATTACAGTGACCTGTACACAGATCCAGAGAAGACCCCCTGCAAATCAGGGGCTGGTGAGTAAGCAGGTGTGTTACCCACACTGAGTCCATTGTTACTGCTTCTCTTGCTAAACCTGGAGTTTGAAGGTACAGCTTTATTCTGGGTCCAAGCTTAATTTTTTTTTTTTTTTCATTTTGAAATTCTAGGCTTTATACAGAATCTATGCTATGGTTTTATCTTTCCTACTTAAGGCCTTGTTCTGTATGCAAGTACACATTTGGCACTTTGGTCTGACTTGAAATGAGCCTGTTCCAACTAGACTGTCCATGCCTTTGGTCTGTTCCTTTTGGAACAGGGCATGTTTTATTGGTACTCAGCCAGCTCAGCCTTTGGCCCATCACTGTAGAATAGAGGCTGTTCTATGGGGATGGAGCTGAGAAGTCTTCAACTTAGTTCCTCTGGGACCAAGCTGCTCCCTTAGAACTGGTTAGTATTAAGCCTTGTAGGTTGTTTGAGCTACTTGATGTGTGTGCAACTTGCAATTCTGCAAGTTGCTTGAACTATCTTAAGTGTTTAAACTGTTGTGGCCTTAAGCTGTTTAGACTATTTGAAAATTATTCTTTTACTTTAGGGAATAACTTTTGAGAAATAAGATCCCAGTTGTCAATATTTTGATGGTGCTCTCCCTACCTCCACTGGCACTCTGGTTGATTTTATGTTTAAAAATCCATGGTCCTTCCTTATGTGCATTTCTAACTAAATGGACCGACCTGACCAAAGGCAATTTAGAATATCAATGACTGTTACAGAAGTTTTTAAATTCCCAGACTTAAGTTTCTTAAAATGAATTGACTATCACAAGCCAATGGGAGTTTGCTGTATGACCCAGGGAATTCAAGCTGGGGCTAGATGACAACCTAGAGGGGTAGAATGGAGGGGGGAGGTGGGAGGGATGTTCAGGTGGGAGGGGACATGGGTAGCCCTACGGCTGATTCATATTGATGTTTGGTAGAAACTAACACAATACTGTAAAGCAATAATACTTCAATTAAAAATAAATTAAAAAAAATGAATTGGACTATCACAGCTCTAAAATTTCAGGAACTAAATGGAATATCTATTTTGAATGGTATTTCAAGGATTGCAAATGTTTTTAGGAGTCTAAAATTGCCTCTTTAAAAAAAATTATTTATGTGTTTTTGGCTGTACCAGGTCTTTGTTGATACGTGGGTTTTTCTCTAGTTGTGGCGAGCAGGGGCCACTCTCTAGTTGCAGTACGTGGGCTTCTCATTATGGTGGCTTCTGTTGTGGAGCATGGACTCTAGGGCATGCAGGCTTCAGTAGGTGTAGCACATGACTTAGTTGCCTCACAGCATGTGGGATCCTCTTGGATCAGGAATAGAGCCTGTGTCTCCTGCATTGGCAGGATTCTTTACCACTGAGCCACCAGGGAAGCTCCTAAAATTACCTCTTTTTAAAGTTCACTAAGGTAAACAATTTTAAAAAGACACAGTGGCTTCTAAATCATCCTGCTCCTCTTCCTTGGCAACTTTTTCTCAGGCCATCTTGTCTTGTTTCCCTTGGTTTCTCCTGCTCTCACCCTGCCTCTGACACCATCTTCCTTCTTCCCTTCTATATTCCCTCTATACTCTCAGTTCCCCCATATCAATTCTCTGGTGAACTTCCCTTTCCACTTAACTTATCAGAACCTATTCCTTTAAAATTAAGTCTTCCAGGATCCAGAGGCTAAATCCTTAATTTCTTTTATTCCCTGGACTGAAGTTGAACTGTGAGCCATAGTCAAAGTTTTCCCCAAAGTAACCAAAGATCCTCACAGATCAGCCTGATTTCTCTTATATTAGCGTATATGCTTGTTGGGGAAGGCCAGGCCCAGAAATAGATAAAAATCATTAATTGGGAAAATCCTAAAAGACCTCCAGAATTATATCTGTAAGACTAGCCTGCTAACTTATTATATGATCAGACTTGAACAATTATTAAGTGATTTCATTGGGCATTTTTTAGGGCTTGTCTAGTTTGTGTTTAGGCTTGAACAGAAAAAACTGATAACTCTATTCATAACTATCAGAATTGACTTCAGATCGCTTTCAAAGAAAATTCAGGTCGTCCTTCAGATGTCAATTCCACTTGGGTATACAGTGGCTCAGATGGTAAAGAATCTGCCTACAATGCAGGAGACCAGGTTTGAACCCTGGGTTGGGAAGATCTCCTAGAGAAGGGAATGGCTACCCACTCCAGTATTCTTGCCTGGAGAATTTTATGGACAGAAGAGTCTGGCAGGCTATAGTCTATGGGGTCGCAAAGAGTCAGACATGACTGAGTGATTTTCAGTGTAGAGATTTTAACTCTATGTTTATTAATGGGCTGAACCAGGATTTTTCCTTCCAGCAAAATGAATCAGGATGGAATGAGAAACTATGCCCACTTCAGATTTAGTCCATCTGGTAAACTATCTTTCTTGCACTCTAGATGAGTCACCTTAAGGAAAACCACTTAAATTCTTGATCTTCAACTCTAGCAATGAAACCAAAACCTTCGCTGTTTCTGCTATTATTGCAAAGAGCCAGGATATTGGAAAAGAGATTGTTATAAATTAAAGTGCTTTGGGAACTTTTAGCTCTCTAAGCAGCCTTTCCGACACCTTCCCAATTATCAGTGGTGGGGCTCTGAGAAACAACAGGGGCTTTTCCCAATTCTCCCTCTTAACTGCCTTAGAGAAACATTTCTGCAGATTGGGGATGAATCGCTTCCAGTCCTAATTGACACTGGCACTCTACTCTGGGTGTTCAATTCCACTACTGTTATATAAAGCAGTTCCCACTTTGGAGTACTAAAGCAGTTCAAATAGTGGGCTCTCTAATGAACCTCAAAATGTTCCTATCTCTGAATGCCCTTTGAGAAATACACACCCTTTTCTCCTTAGTTCCACTGCCTCTATCCATTTATTAGTCCAAGATTTCTTAGAGAAGTATCATGCTGGGATTTCTTTTTCCCAAAAGGGAGAAATAATTCTAGAATTTGATAGTAATCAAAGTAACCAACCAGATTAATTAACTGACCCTTTAACATCTTTTATTGGCTCCATCTCTGGCTGTGCTAGAGTTGATTCTAGAAACAGTTCTTTTTGAGTCAGCCACCACACTATATATGGGTAAACTCTCCAACTGATATTGGCAAAATTCACAGAGCACTTCATATCAGGATTCAAATAGATCCCTTAAAACCCCTTTCCAGAATCAATCAATATCCTATTAGTTAAGAAGCCTTTCAGGGCATCAAACCGGTAATAAAAGATTATTGAGCTCAAGGCCTCACTATCTCTTGTACTGCTGCTGCTGCTGCTGCTAAGTCACTTCAGTCGTGTCCGACTGTGTGACCCCATAGACGGAAGCCCACCAGGCTGCCCCTTCCCTGGGATTCTCCAGGCAAGAACACTGGAGTGGGTTGCCATTTCCTTCTCCAATGTGTGAAAGTGAAAAGTGAAAAGTGAAGTCGCTCAGTCATGTCCGACCCTTAGCGACCCCACGGACTGCAGCCTACCAGGCTCCTCCATCCATGGGATTTTCTAGGCAAGAGTACTGGAGTGGCTTGCCATTGCCTTCTCCGTCTCTTGTACTAGTCTCTGTAAATCTCCCATTTTCCTGATGAGAAATCCTGAGGGCTGAGGGTGGAGGTTTATTCAGTACTTCTGATGCCCTGTTATTATTATTCACTTATTATTATCACTATTCTCTGACATTGTCGTTTCAGACACTTACATATTACTAACCTTCATTCCCACTGGAAGCAAATTCTTTACTATAATTGATTTATGCTGTGAATTCTTAGTATTTCAGTTTGCTATCATATGGGGATAAAAAAATTTCACCTGGACAGCAATGCCTCAGGGTTTTACTGAGTCCTTCTTATTTCTCACAAATACTGAAGGTTGATCCAGATGACAGGAAGTTTCCTAGGGCTTTAATTTTGTTGTAATATGTAGATGAAATCCTTCTTTGTTCCCTTTCTTAGGTTTCCTCATAGGAAGACAGTGTCCAGTATTAAAGCTTGTAGCCTTAAAGAAACATTAGGTCACCAAAGAAAAACTGTAGTTTGCCCAAACCCAGTTTCAATATTTCAGGCATCAGAACAAGGTCGATGTCTAGACCAAGGTAGATTTTATGGTGCCCTAAGTTCCCCCAAAGCCTCAAACTAAGAGCCAACTTAGAGATTATCTTGGGTTAGTCAATTATTACTAAGTGTTAGTCACTTAGTCGTGTCTGACTCTTTGCAATCCCATGGACTGTATAGCTCACCAGGCTCCTCTGTCCATGGGATTCTCCAGGCAAGAATACTAGAGTGGATTGTCATTTCCTTCTCCAGGGGATCTTCCCGACCGAGGGATCGAACCCGAGTCTCCTGTATTGCAGGCAGATCCTTTACCGTCTGAGCCACCAGAGAAGCCCAATAATTACTAAAACTGGTTTCCAAGTATCTCTCTTATGGCAAACCTCTGTATGTTTTACTAAACAGTAACAACTCCAACCCAGTTTTATGTGAAAGAACCAAATGACATAGACTTTAAGGCCTTAAATGAGAGTTTGATGAATCCACTTGCCCTTGGGCCTCCCAAAGATCAGATTTCCTTTTCCCTTTTTGTATATGAAAAAGAAGGGGATGCCCTTGGGGTACTCACCCCAAAACATGGGAACTGTTATTGACAGTATTATTCTCTCTTTGCCTTAGAATCATTTCAACCACTGGCCTTTTGGTTAAAGCCACTGGAAAAATTGTCGTGGGGTCTCCTTTAGCCATTTTTGTACCTCGTGCTTTCCTGAATTCTTGTCACACTCAACATTTCTTAGTCAGCGGTTTCAACTACTATGAAGACCTTTTATTAACCGCTCCTCACATAACTCTTTCACTTTGTAATAATCCTAACCCTGCTATTCCCCTCCTATCACTGACAAAGTCCCTCACAACTGCTTAGCACTGACAAGTAAGATCCTGACTCACGATGCTCTACAGGAAATTCTTTGAATAACACTGACTTCTCATGGTTTACTGATGGTTCTTATTTAAAATGTGGTGATGTTCAACATTGTGCTGAATATGTTGCAACAACTCCTCTGACGTTATTGAGGCAGCACCTTTACCTGTGGTTACTCCAGTGCAACAGGTTTGTGTCTGAGCTCTAACCCAGGTTTGTATTTTAGCCAAGGACAAAGTTATCAGTATTTATACTGAGAATGAACATGACTTCTTACTTCCACTGGAAATACAGTAGAAATGGCCCCTGTGCTTAGGAATTATTAGATCCAATACTTTTACTACCTGCTGCTTCAGGTATTATTAAGATTCTGGGGCATTCTAAACTTGACTCTGAAAACTAAGAGGTGTCACCTTGCTGACATTTCCATAAAGAATGCTGCCCTTAAAGGAATCAAAATCAGTCAGATCTTAGAAAAACTAGCTAAAGAAGCCTAACAATTGGCCTTAGAAAAGGAAAACAAAATTGGAAATTCAACAATTATTAGTTGGATAAAAAGAGAGAGCTCTGGTTCTGAACAAATAACAACACAGTTCTCCTAGAGACTCTAAGATATCCACCCTTTATTACTGTACCTGCAGTAAACTATTGGTTTACTGAGAAAATGATAGTCTTCATGAATCAATATTGGTGGGGAAACATGAAGGAGGTCACAAAAAGTGGCTACTTCACCTGTCCCATTTATCTGAAATACAACCCGGAGAAGCCTGTTCATACTGTTTCTGGACATTTTCAACTGCCTAATGGACCATTCATGGTCTGGCAAATGGATTTCATGCAACTTCCTATGTTTCATGGGTATAAATATGTTTTAGTCATTGTCTGTACATTCACACTGGACTAAAGCCTGCCCTTGTAGTCAGGTCACTGCATCTTGTGTGACTAAAGTCCTTTTGGAAAAGACTATCCCTACTTGGGAAACTCCCTTGAGCTTTAGTAATTCAGGAACCCATTCTACTGGTCAGGTTGTTTGACAAGTGTGTGCTGTTTGGCTGGATTTACAAGTTTCCCTCCAGTTACCACCTTCAATTCTCTGGTTTAGATGACTCCATTAGTGGCATTTTTAAGACTCAATAGGCAAAATTTTGGAGACCTCCCAAATACCTTGGCCAAAAGCATTGCTGTTGGTCCTTCTAAATCTCAGATCTATCTTCTTTGGAACTCAACTCACACTCTTGGAGACAGCCATTAGACACTCAATGCACCTGGCTCCTTCCTCTTTTGACTCACAACTGATAAAAGGCTTAGTTGCTAAAAGATGCTTGGTAGAGCAATCTTTTCACAGTGTTCTCTCAGGAAACAAAGACTTTAAGCATCGCACCTTGCAACCTAGAGATTTCACCTATTAGAAAAGACACCCCCAGAAGGTCTCTCTCCATCTTCATTGGAGAGGCCCCCTGCTAATAAGTCCTTGTGCTACCAGACTCTGGGGAACAGTTTTCTGAATTCACAAGACATACCTACAGATAGCACTGAACACTGACTGAAACTGCACAGCATCCGGTGACTTAAGTAAAGATTTTTCCAGAATTGAAGTAGACAACATCTAATGGGGCAGCTCTCCCAAGATATCCAGACCAGGCCTCTTGGAAGTTTGTTGCCAAAACTTTGATGGTAACATCAACTTTTAGATGATCTCTAGTGTCTATGATCTTAGTAACATGCAGACTTGAGATTCAAAGTGCCTCAGAGTTCTCCTTCCTACTTGTCGTTAGTCAAATGTGGCCTCAATAAGTCTTCAGTCTGTACGCTTTCCCTAAAACTTGAAACACTACACCCAGGGAAATTCCTTCCAGGCGTCAAGGGACAAAAGCCAGTGAAATCAGAAAATCTGAGTCTTGATCAGCAATTCTTTCAGAGAAAGATATTTATCAAAGAGCGGGGAAAATTAATAAACAGCAACCCCAATTAAAGTCAAGGCACCAGTAGGGGGAGCTCTCATGCCCTGCAACAATAGTGTCTGTTGTTTCCTTGCTTTTTGTCTGACTCTTTCGTGACCCATGGACTGAGGCGCCAGGCTCCTCAGTCCAAGGAATTCTCCAGGCAAAAATACTGGAGTGGGCTGTTGTTTCTTCCTCCAGGGATTCTTTCTGACCCAGGGATCGAACCTGCATCTTTTGCATAGGTAAGCAGATTCTTTTCTGCTGTGCCACCTGGGAAGCCCAAAGGAGCCCCACGAAAAGAATAAAGACCTCTTCTTTCCTGGAAAGAACTCAGCCAATAAAAGTCATAGTCTCAATGTACTAAATGTACTATAGCCCTCCCAACTTCCTTTTCCTCTCTATAAAAGAGTTCTCCTTCCCTTCCTGTGAAAGGACTTGCATATAGCTTGCCATTGTTGCTAAACCTGAATTGCAATTCTTTGCTAATCCCAAATACACCTTTCCTGATTGAATGCCATCTCACTTTCCACCCTCAGCATCACACATTCAAGAGTTTATCCACACTGGAATTTACATAGATCGTCTCTATTTTTCCTTGTATTTGCAAATATGTTTCTTTCATATAAGATTGCCTACCTTTTCCTTTTTATCAAATTCCTACTGATCCCTGGATCTAGCTCAAATCCCTTTCCCAGGAAACTCACTGCAGTTAGCTTATTTATCCACCTTGTTTTGTCTTTGAATGGGCAAAATAGTTCTCAAAGAAGTTGAGCCTATTAGATTAGCAGATAATCTAGAAGGCACTGTTTCATAGTCAGTGGCCTTCAAACTATTTTTTATCCCCAAGGTACTGGTTAGTTAGATGTCCTGCTTCTATTCCTTGGAGCTCTACCCTTCCCTTCTGACTGTATTTTGAATAGACTGTCAAAGGAGCAAAATTTGCACCCTTGACTATCTCTTTGGCATGCAGAATATCTCAATATTCTGCTGGCGATAAAGGTTCAAAGGACTCAGGAAGAAGCTATGACCTCCCCCTAAATGTCTAAAGAATACATTTCGAGGACCTGTTCCAGGAAGGGAGCTATCACCATAGATGACTATAGTATGAACTAGGTATGTAGATGCGGGTAACTAGCCAAATGTGTTAAAATTCCTTTCTGTGTCCCACTGTCTTTGCACAGCCCAGCAAACATTTCTTTACCGAACATTTTCTTCCCATCTCCATGTCAATTGCCTTCCTCTCCCTTCAAGTCCCAAGCCACTATCCTAACATTCTCTTTTGTTTTAAGTGAAGGTTTCAACCATTTTGGTGAATTCCCCAGTTTTCCTCAGTCTCTCCCATGTATGTATGTTATTAAACTTTTGTTTGATTTTTTCCTGTTAGTCTCTCTCATATCAATTTAATTATTAGACGAACCAGAAGAACCTAGAAGGGTAGAGGAAAATGTTTTCCTCTAATAGCATCTACTTTTCTAAAAGTGAGAGAGAGAGAGAGGGAGGGAGGGAGGGAGGGAAAAAGGAAGGGAGTCAGGGAGGGAAGGAAGGAAAAAAGGATGAGCACCTATTTTTGTTTGTCTCTATTTGTAGATATGGTCAAATACTTTGGGTGTTTTACTTTCCAGGATCATCATCATCTTATAAATTTTCCATACAAGCCAATAGTGATGAAAGGCACTTTGTAGGAGTTTGCTGTTATGCTGGTTGTAAAGAATCCACCTGCCAATGTAGGAGACCCGAGACATGAGTTCAATCCCTGGGTTGGGAAGCTCCCCTGGAGGAGGAAATGGCACCCCACTACAGTGTTCTTGCCTGGAAAATTCCATAGGCAGAGGAGCCTGGTGGGCTACAGTCCATGGGGCATGAAGATTTGGACATGACTGAGCAACTGAACACGATGATAAAGCACCCAGTGTGCAGTTTTTCATCCTGACAGTGACTTGGTTAGCTAAAAATGGATTCAAACAAGAAGAAGCTGGGGGATAGACGTAATTTTTTACATTGGCTATGAGCAGAACTTCACAGGAATATTTCTTAGGGCTTTAGCCAATGAACTTAAAAAATAAACATAACTTTTGTTGAGAATAAAATTAAAGTTCAGTCTATTTTCTATAAAAGTGTATTTGCTTTTCTTTTTGGGGTCATATCAGATATTAACCTCTGATGATAACATTATTTGTTAGTTGCTATCTAATGTCATCATTTGAAAAAAAGTTTTCATTACCAAAGGCTTTTCACAGCTTTGTGGAACTCATGCATTCACTACAATTATTGGAAACATATGTTCACTACAATTATTGGAAACATATGTTTTCTTTCTAATTCTGTCCTGCATGAGTTTGCTAAGAACAGAGAAAAGGAACAGATAAGAATTTGCAATAAGACTGGTAGTTAAAACAGTTTCAAGCATAGGAAATATTTTGCTAATTTAAACCACTAAAAAAGGAGTTCATCCTTTGCCAGCATTTTTATGTAGTCCATGTTGTGTTAAACTGTGCAGACATTAGTACTGATTTCTGATATCTACACCGATTGTACAGATTTATTAAGTCCAGCTTAATTCATTAAGTCCAGCTACCCTGGTGGCATTAGTGTTAAAGAATCTACCTGCCGATGCAGGAGATATAGGTTCAGTCCCTGGTTTGGGAAGATCCTCTGGAGTAGGATATGGCACCTCACTCCAGTATTTTCGCCTGGAGAAATCCATGGGGAGAGGAGCCTGGTGGGCTACAGTCCATGGGGTTGCACATGCAAAATTAAACATACATATCAAAAGAACTTGTTTGCTTTTCCTGTCAAAGCTGCAGCCAAAGGACAGACAGTTCGGTAAATGCACTTCTTCACTACATAATGAGCCCTATGAAAAGTACGAAAGAGCTTCCTGCTTCTCAGAGTGTCAGGCTTTTCATTGGATACAATTATCTCCATGTTCCCTTTAAAGGAAGATATCATCAGTTATCATGTATTATAAAATACAGAGTTATCAAATATCATATAAATATTTAAATGAATTCTAAATCATTTCTCTCTTCAGGAATACAAACACAGTATAATTAGAAAGAGCTAAAAATTCTTGACCAAATCAATATTGGTGTTTTCACTACAGGTGTTATGCTTGTAGAAAGTCAAATATTGGAGAAAGAGAAGTAGGGCTAATTTTACTACTATTTCACATGTGTACGCATTCCTTCAGACTACATTATTCAAAACGCTTTGCTGAAATCACCTCATTAATGTATGTAATTTCTCATTCAGGCATCACAAACATATATATGTAATATATATATATATATACTTTGTTAAACTTAGAGAATCACAGAGCAGTCAATTGACTGACATACTTGCTGAAAAGGAAGACAATCCTAAAACTGAAAAATATTGATCTAGAGAGTATCAGGGTTGGAAAAGACCTAAAATTCCCTCCTCTATTTCTAGCACTTTCAAGTGTTCATTTTTCTTAAAACATAGCAGTAAAGATAACAAAACCAAATATAATTATATTTTATATTTGTATATTTCTTACTGAAAGTCACATCTATTTTTAAAAATTCAATTTATTGAAAAAAAACAAAAAGCAACACATCCTCCCACCTCTCATCCTCGGACAACCACAAACCTGTTTTCTGTATGTTTGTATCTATGAACTTGTTTGTTTTACATTCTGTATATAAAAAGAGATCAGTATTTGTTTTTCTTTATATTCTATCAGCTTAAAAAAATCTACTTTATTCTATCTTGTAACAGTAATTTAATCATTATTTTACATAGGTCTATTTAGTTTCTTTGTTAAGAACAACTTAGTATTACTAAGAAAGGAAACTGTTTTCAAGTGAACATCTTAAGATTTTCTCTTTCTATATTTCTCATATGCAAGGAATTTAAGTAATTTTTAGTTTTTCTTATTCCTGAGGTTATCTGAATTCTATTTCCACTTTGCATAGGCTGGGTAAGTGGGTAGGGTATTGGATTCAAGAAGGATAAAGAAGGAAATAGCTATTGATCTGACCTTAAATGATGGGTAGATTTTTAACAGCTAAATATAGAAATCAAGCTCATTCTAGGTAGACGGGACAGCAGAAGCAAATGCGTTGAGGGAAAATAGCAGATAGGTTTATAAATAAGAACGATCCCAGTTAGAGTAGAGTCTTAGAAATTAGTCTCCTCCTAACCGCTGCTCCCCCGTCTCTGTCTGTCTCTAGGTGAGTCTGATGAGGGTGGTCTATGGAGCACACTGAGTGATCCTGAGTAGGATGCAGAAGCAGGGGATGGAGAAGGTCAATACTGAGCTCAACACATTAGGGGAGCTCGGTAATTCACAACAGCAATAATCTCAACTCCTCTGAGAATCTCCTTTTCTTCCTCCTAATCTTTCCCCATGAATTAAACACTGGCTTATTATTTTAGCCTTGTTATTCTAAGTGGTTTATTATTCTTGATGAATAGTGAATTATTCTAATAGTGCTTATTATTCTGTTCATTACAACTTGAGGCTGATTAGGAGTGAATAGCTGCTAAGGAGCTGTTCCGATAGCCAAATTAAATTTCTACATTTTTCTGGTGCTTATTTTTCAGTATCAGTAATTGTCCTGGTAGTTTCCATCACTTAACCACCTCTTTCTTTGCTTTAAACCAGAGATATAGTTCAGGGTTTCCAAAATAAAGAAATCTCTTTATGGAGTAAAAAGAATATTTTAAAATGATTTTATATTCAACTGACTGTTTCACTTTCAAAAATTCTCACAATCATGCTTCTTTTCTAAACAGTACGTTGACAAAATGATGCAATGATACTTCAATTGTTACCTTATGATAGTTATATTTAAGGCTGTTATCAACATGCAGTAAAAAGACTCCAAACTTCAGCACATGTGCAGTCTTCCCTTTCTGCCTGCCTTACTCCCTGGACTTCTGATTTGCCTAGCCCGTTCCTTAAAGTATTTTATAAAATACGTACATAACATATTCATATACCCACATTCATGTGTGTGTATGTCTCCTATTGCTTCTCTGGCTGAGTCCTAACATCTTTATCCTCATGTTACTATAGCATTTTAATCTGTAATAACTGACTTCCTAGTTTTCTGTATAAATTCACTCAAAAATTAAAAAACATTGTTATTACATATTATCTCTTGTGAAATTATTACTGGGATTTGACACCTAAAATGGAAGATGTTATTCTATGACATTAAATATATGTAGCTCAAAGAGACCATTACTAGAAAATGTAAGGAGAAAATGTTAGGAAGGACAGCATAATTATTTTGTAAGTTATTATCTTAATTTACCAGTGACTATCAAGGGAAATATTTCCATGCCACTGATAATGCCACAAAACTGATTTTTTGGTTTTTAAGCCCCCAACTTGTTCATTTTCTCTTAACCACAGTGGAAAGTACTTGTTTCACCTCACCTCTCTTTGTACAGAACCTCCATGCTAATACAAGGCAGGCTTCTGAGGATACCGGTCTTCTTCTTAAGGACATTTTTATGGAGCCCTTCTGACTTCTTTACATAATTTGGATTAATTTTATTCTAGCCTACAGCACATCTGTCACCATAGGATTTGATCTTACTGATGATCTGAGTCATTCTTAGATGTTCTATCTTCCTCTTTTTTGCAATCCCTTGTTGTTTTGCTCAACTATGAATGATAATTTTCTTTTCCAGAGGACTGTACACACTAGGTTTTCTGAATCCCTATATATTTAAAAAGTATCTTTTAGTGATGGTTATAATTTTTAATTGGCCATTTCATTAAATATAATAAAGTTTTATGTTTAGATAATTTTGACTCGATCTTGAAGTGGTTTTTTCAAATTATCCTAGTATTTTTTTTTTTTTTTTTTGTCAGCAGTCTAATGACATTTTCACTTTTTTCCTCTTTGAAGGTAATTGCATCCTTCTTTTCAGAAGTTTTGTATTCATATCAAAAATATATGGGTTCCTGTTGCTTCATATTTTCACTAAATATAAGCACTGCCACTCTAAGAATTCTTATTCTTTTTTAGTGAGATGGTGGGAGAGATTGGGGGCAGGAGGAGAAGGGGACGACAGAGAATGAGATGGCTGGATGGCATCACCGACTCGATGGAGGTGAGTTTGAGTGAACTCTGGGAGTTGGTGATGGACAGGGAGGCCTGGTGTGCTGTGATTCATGGGGTCACAAAGAGTCGGACACGACTGAGCGACTGAACTGAACTGAAGTGACATATAATTTTGGTTTATACTTACATTTACCTAATGACTAATGATTTAAGACATCTTTTCCTATGTATTTATGCCATGTGTATATGTTTTTTGGTAAGATGTCTATTCAGATCTTTTGCTCTTTTAAATATCAGGTTGGTAGCTGGACTCTTGTTATTGAATGGTAAGCATTTTTCACATACTATATTGGTCCTCTCAAACCCAACAGTTCCATAATTGAACTCTTCATTATATGCATTTTTTCCCCACCAAACCTTTTTAACTTTAATTATTTCCATTTCAGAAAAGCATTCAATTAGCCACAACTGCTTAAACATTTCTTGTTACTAATTTTTTTTTTTAACCCAACATCCAATTTGTCCTACAGTCTTTTGGGGAAAAATGTTTTTGATATGATCACTGAATCCAACATAGTCCAAGTCAAAATTATTTCACAGTTCAATTCAGTTCAGTTCATCAGTCGTGTCTAATTCTTTGTGACCCCATGGACTGAAGCACGCCAGGCTTCCCTGTCCATCTCTCAATTTCCTGTCCATTTCTCAATTACCATACTATAATTTCCTCTGAAGTAGTCTCTCTTCTTCCAGTTTTCTGTCTCTACAGAAACCAGTGTTTTTTTTAAGTCACACAATGTTTTTGTAGTAAGTCCTACTTAAAGATTTCAAATTTAAATTAACCTAAATTTCAACATTAATTTGTTGTTATTCAGCCACTCAGTCATGTCTAACTCTTTGCGACCCCATAGACTGCAGCAATGCCACACTTTCCTGTCCTTCACCATCTCCTGGAGCTTGCTCAAACTCTTCTCCATTGAGTCGGTGATGCTATCCCACCATCTCATCCTCTGTCATCCCCTTCTCCGCCTGTCTTCAATCTTTCCGAGCATCAGGGCCTTTTCTAATGAGTTGGCTCTTCACATCAGGTGGCCAAAAGTATTGGAGCTTCAGGTTCAGCATCAGTCCTTCAAATGAATATTCAGGGCTGATTTCTTTTAGGATTGACTGGTTGGATCTCCTCATAGTCCAAGGGACTCTCAAGAGTCTTCACCAACACCACAGTTCAAAAGCATCATTTCTTCAGTGCTCAGCTTTCTTTATGGCCCAACTCTCACATCCATATATAACTACTATAAAAATCATAGCTTTGACTATATGGACCTTTGTTGGCAAAGTAATGGGTTCTGCTTTTTATATGCTGCTATGTTGTCCATTCTAAAGGAGATCAATCTTGGGTATTCATTGGAAAGACTGATGCTAAAGCTGAAACTCCAATACTTTGGCCACCTCATGTGACCAGTTGACTCACTGGAAAAGACTCTGATGCTGGGAGGGATTGGGGGCAGGAGGAGATGGGGATGACAGAGAATGAGATGGCTGGATGGCATCCCCGACTCGATGGACATGAGTTTGAGTGAACTCCGGGAGTTGGTGATGGACAGGGAGGCCTGGTGTGCTGTGATTCATGGGGTCGCAAAGAGTCGGACACGACTGAGCGACTGAACTGAACTGAGGTTGTCATAGCTTTTCTTCCAAGGAACAGTCACCATCTCCAGTGATTTTAGAGCCCAAGAAAATAAAGTCTGTCACTGTTTCCATTGTTTCCCCATCTGTTTGCCATGAAGTGATGGGACGAGATGCCATGATCCTAGTTTACTGAATGTTGAGTTTTTCACTCTCCTCTTTTACTTTCATCAAGACTAATACCACTACCTAAATAATCACTCCTAGAATTGTACATATACTAGTGCTAATTCAAATTTCATGATGCCTACAAATTACCTAGAACCAGCCCTACAGATTCTAATTTGGTAGATCTGGAATGCGGACCAAGAATAAGCTCTCAGACAATGCTGCTGATAATATCCATGCCCTATATACAATATCTACATGACATGTGTCTTTCCAAACTCTCCAGACCCAACTATACTTTGGCCATATGAGCTTTTTTTTTTTCTGTCTTGAATAACATCATTTCAATCTCAGGACTTTTTTCTTTCATTCTCTTTCCACAGAGTCTACTCAAACACACTGAGATTGCCTCTTTTTCATTATTCAAGTTTTATTTACAGGACATCTCCTTGAAAGACCCAAATCCTGGGGACCATTCTTCAATTCAGTAACTCATTCACTATCCTTTACTTATTTTCTGATTAGCATTCATCACTATCTGAAATTATCTTATTCAATCATTTATATTTTATCTTTTATCTTGACCCATCCCACTCACCAGACTAGAAAATAAATGCCTAGGTTACGGACTTTGCTTTGTTCAATACTGAACACTGCATGTTTTTGTATACACTGAGAATAAGTGACTAATGGGAAAATTTAACATGTCTAAGGAATGTGACGAGTTGACTCACTGGAAAAGACTCTGATGCTGGGAAGGATTGGGGGCGGGAGGAGAAGGGGACGACAGAGAATGAGATGGCTGGGTGGCATCACCGACTTGATAGACATGAGTTTGAGTGAACTCTGGGAGTTGGTGATGGACAGGGAGGCCTGGTGTGCTGTGATTCATGGGGTTTCAAAGAGTCGGACACGACTGAGCAACTGAACTGAACTGAACTGAAGGAATATTAACAGGAGATAATTTCCATGAGGTAGGCAGAAATTTGTTCATTTAGGGCTTTGAATCAAATACTAAGACTCATCCAATAAAGCGTAATGAGGAGAATATTACTTCTAGATCTATTTCCATTTCTCCTCCTCGATCTTGGTTATCTCTTTCATTTGGCATTGTTAATCATCTAACTTTTAGCAGATTGTATGAGGTTGATAAGCACTAACTATTTGGAAGAGATCCAGAAGCATTTCAGTGTAGAAAAAGGGGTGGAACCTTCCTTTCAGTATTTTGCCTAATGAGTACAAGAGATATTTCTTTGTAATAGCTCCAGTTGTAGACGCAGAAGTCTTACAAAGATTTCAACCATAAACCACTCTTTCATGCTTCTCTGCAAGTTCTAAATCCTAGAACTATAGGCTTACAGTATATTCCTTCCTGAAAGCCTAATAATTTGGGGTTGGGTTAGCAGTGTGAAATAAAATGGAAGGTCATATCATCATCAAATCCCCATGAGTAGAATGGTCAAAGAATCCTAAACACCAAGGTTTCTGAAATTTTATGGCTACAGATTTTCTCTCTATTAACATCAGCTGAATCTACTGTTCAAGATATCCTCTTGGGAAATTAGAATTACTAAGAATTTTTGAGGTCCAAGAGTTGGAACCTCAATAATAAGCTAGAGTTTGCTTGTTTTAAGCCAACAAGTAATAGGAGTCATAATTGCTTTAAATCAAGTTCAGAATGGTTCCAAGTGTGGATAGACAATTTAACTGGCTAATACTTATGCTGTAATTTTGCTTTAATCTGACTCTACTTTGATCTGCTTTCCTTGGTCTCCTGTTAAAGAAAATGTCACATATTCATGACTGATTGATTTCTATGTTTTCAGAGTATAAAAAATATAGGCTTGCAGTAAATACAGCACAATAGTTGGGCTACTATTTTTTAAGAGAAATTAGTGCAAGACAAATCCAGGGTAACCATGGAAATGTTTTTTCTTTGTTAAGACTTCTTGGAAGCATCAAACCAGTAATTCCCTTAGTCTTGTGAAATGAGGCAAAGGAGAACCATGGATAAATCTATAATTTTAGATATCAAAGAAATAATTTAAAGCAGGGTACGTATAAAAAAGTCCAAGTCTTAACATATTATGTCTATTGCTCTCACTTTATCAGGCTCAGTTCAGTTTGGTTGCTCAGTCACGTCCGACTCTTTGCAACCTCATGAATTGCAGCATGCCAGACTTCCCTGTCCATCACCAACTCCCAGAGTTTGATCAAACTCATGTCCATTGCATCAGTGATGCCATCCAAACATTTCATCCTCTACCATCCCCTTCTCTTCCTGCCTTCAATCTTTCACAGCATCAGGGTCTTTTCCAATGAGTAGTCACCAGAAAATTTGATACTTAAATTTACTTCTCCCATTATCCAATATTCCTCAGCTATTAAAAATGCCTACACTGATTCTCTAATAACAAACTTTGATAAGATTCCATTTAAAAAATCCAGGTACATATAGAAGAGAAAACGATGTTAAATATCCCAAACCTTGATAGAAATTATTTGCAGTTGTATTCTTTGATTTCAATATGTCCACATCAGCAATCAAATAATGATGATGCACATTCAGTGTTTGGCTTCATTTTAGAAGGGATAAAAGTATTTCTAAAACAGTGGAAACAGTGTCAGACTTTATATTTTTGGGCTCCAAAATCACTGCGGATGCTGATTGCAGCCATGAAATTAAAAGACGCTTGCTCCTTGGAAGGAAGGTTATGACCAACCTTGATAGTATATTAAAAAGCAGAGACATTACTTTGCCAACCAAGGTCCGTCTAGTCAAGGCAATGGTTTTTCCCGTGGTCATGTGTGGATGTGAGAGTTGGACTGTGAAGAAGGCTGATCGCCGAAGAATCGATGCTTTTGAACTGTGGTGTTGGAGAAGACTCTTGAGAGTCCCTTATACTGCAAGGAGATCCAACCAGTCCATTCTAAAGGAGATCAATCCTGGATGTTCATTGGAGGGACTGATGCTAAAGCTGAAACTGCAATACTTTGGCCACCTCATGCGACGAGTTGACTTACTGGAAAAGACTCTGATGCTGGGAAAGGTTGAGGGCGGGAGGAGAAGGGGACGACGGAGAATGAGATGGCTGGATGGCATCACCGACTCTGTGGACATGAGTTTGAATGTACTCCGGGAGTTGGTGATGGACAGGGAGGCCTGGCGTGCTGTGATTCATGGGGTCGTGGAGAGTCGGACACGACTGAGCGACTGAACTGAACTGAACTGAACTCTTATTTCCAATTATTAAATTCAAGCTTTAAAATGCCAGCTTTCTGTGATCTCTCAAGTGACTAAATCACAAATGCAGACTAAGTGCATTAAAGCTTTCAAAGTACAATAAACAGAAAGCTTTGATGTTTCTGATCTCTTAGGAAGCATTATGGTGCTCTTCCATCATTGTTAATAAACTCATATGCCCATACTTCTCAACTCAAAATTTATGGAAGTTTCATTTCTCCCCCATAGACTTTCAGATCACATTGGAAAGCTCAGATAGAATTATTCTACCACCCCTGTCTTACAAATGTGAAAACATATCTGCACAATTTTTCACTAGTAGAAGCACACACTGGTTTTAAAATCTATCTTCTATTTTCAACAATCCAAACTTTATTTCTGTGGAAACAGGACTCTATAGCCTGCAGGATATGTTAACCCAGCCTCAAAATCTAGTGGCTGATAGCTCACTTCCATTTCTTTTCCTGATGAAAATAGATGTCAAAACGTTTAGGACCAAGGAAAGGTCTTACAAATGCTTCTTAGAAACAAAATTTGTCTTATTTCAGTTGCTCCAGTTTCTTCAGGACAAGACGTTAAGACAATCAGATATTGAGAATGCAACTACCAGTTCATTTTAACTCCAAGGAATTGGGCTAGTTCTATGAATGAACTGTTATATAAAGCAAAAGAGCATTTGGTTTTTTGACCCTAAAACATTGAGGCATTACAATTTAAAGCCTTTAAATTTCTTTATGTTTAAAATACTCTTTGAAATTCACATTTTGGTGTCCTTAAAAGAAAAAAAAATGCTCATGTAGTATCTTTTCATTCTTTAATCACAAATTATACAAATAACATGATAAAAATAATGAAATGAGCTCTTATAAAAGAAAAATCAAAGGAAATATCTAATCTCTGTTCCTATAGGTAAGTCCTCAGAGGCTAATATTTATCCTTTCTCTTGTAAGTGTTAAGAACTATTTTTAGAAATATTGTCTCATGACATTTTGTATTTAATCACCAAGTCATGTCCGACTTTTTGCAAACCTATGGATTGTAGACTGCCAAGTTCTTCTGTCTATGGGATTTCCCAGGCAAGAATATTGGAGTGGGTTGCCTACTCCAGGAGATCCAGTGGGATCGCCTTCTCCAGGGGATCTTCTTGACCCAGGAAATGAACCCTTGACTCCCATATTGGCAGGCAGATTCTTTACCACAGAGTCACCAGGGAAGTCCATCTTATAACCTTCAGTTCAGTTCAGTCACTCAGTCATGTCTGACTCTTTGTGACCCCATGACCTTACTTATTAGCATTAAAAAATTAGATTAAATACCCCATTTTTAAATACTCTGAAACACAGGGTTGGAAGATTACAGAATATGAATAAGTAAGTGCAATACACAGTTGTAATTGCATAATGGTTTAAGCTAACTACTAAATTATTAGGACAAAATTTCAAGAACAAATGGAAATCATTACTTGGAAAAATAGGGTACAAAAGAGCATATACTACATGATCAGTTCAATTCAGTCACTCTGTCCTGTCCGACTTTTTGCGACCCCATGAATATATATAAATGAGAATGACCGAATGAAAACATCATGGTTATATTATTCTAGATAATTTGATGTTGTTCAGTTGCTCAGTTGTATCTGACTCTTTGGAACCCTATGGACTGCAGCATGGCCAGGCTTCCCCATCCTTCACCATCTCCCAGAGTTTACTTAAACTCATGTCCATTGAGTCAGTGATGCACCCAGCCATCTTATCCTCTGTCATCCCCTTCTCCTCCTGCCTTCAATCTTTCCCAGAATCAGGGTCTTTTCTAATGAGTCCACTTTTTGCATGGCCAAAGTATTGGAGCTTCAGCTTCTGTATCAGTCCTTCAAATGAATATTCAGGACTGATTTTCTTGAGGATTGACTGGTTGAATCTCCTTGCAGTCTATGGGACTTTCAAGTCTTTTCCAACAACACAGCTCAAAAGCATCAGTTCTTTGGTGCTCAGCCTTCTTTATGGTCCAACTCTCACATCCATACATGACTGATGGAAAAACAATAGCTTTGACGAGACAGAGCTTTGTCAGCAAAGTAATGTCTCTGCTTCTTAATACACTGTCTAGGTTTGTCATAGCTTTTCTTCCAAGGAGCAAACATCCTTTAATTTCATGGCTGAGGTCACCATCTGCAGTGATTTTGAAGCCTCAAACAATAAAATCTCTCACTGTTTCCATTGTTTCCCCATCTATTTGCCATTCTGTGAAGGAAAATGGAATACTGAGGAGCCTGCCTCTTTTTGTCTCTTGTATGCACTGTCACATTGCGTGAGTAAAAGCCCTGTTGTTACTTTTAGCTGGACTCATTTTCCTAATTGACCATCTTAAAAATGTTCAATAGTATCCAGCAATTTGATTGAACTTATTCACCTTTCCATTCTAATATTTTATTATTTTTCTGGCTTCTATTTTTGGACTTGTTTTACAGAAAGAGATTTCTATCGCCCGGAGAAAATCATAATATTGTTCCTTCCATTCTAGTATGTATACCTCATTTCCTTTTTTCTATGTGTTCGAATGCACACATTTTGTTCAATGATGAATAATAGTGCGGTGATGGATATTCTTTTGAAGTCATGACTTTGAAGGAAATGCTAGAATTTGTTCCCTCTTAATTTTCATTTCTGTTTCTTACAGATGTAATTTTAAAAGATTATAGATCTGCACATATCAATTTCCTACACTATTTGCAGCTTATAAATAGCTTTTATATATATCAACTTATATCCATGTGTAACACTCTATTTATCCACTATTAGAAAAAAAAATCACTGTAGTATTTGATCCACAACTAAATCATATATAATTTCAGAAATTGAAGCTTAAACATGTTATTTTATAAAGTAGTTGAGTAGAAAATTAAAATTCTATCAAGTAAAAATCATAGATTAAATGACTATATACTAAGTGAAAAACTTGATTTACAAGTCATTAGATTTTTAAATTCAACAAAACAGTTAAATAGTACTACCTAATAAAAAGGACTGTAACAATACTAGTTGAAATTGGTATTCAGGGATGAAATTAAAACACACTTGCTCCTTGGAAGAAAAGTTATGACCAATATAGATAGCATATTAAAAAGCAGAGACATTACTTTGTCAGTGAAGGTCCAACTAGTCAAAGCTTTGGTTTTTCCAATCGTCATGTATGGATGTGAGAGTTGGACTATAAAGAAAGCTGAGTGCTGAAGAATTGATGCTTTTGAACTGTAGTGTTGAAGAAGACTCTTGAGAGTTCCTTGGACTGCAAGGAGATCCAACCAGTCCATCCTAAAGGAAATCAGTCCTCAATATTCACTGGAAGGACTGATGTTGAAGCTGAAACTCTAATCCTTTGGCCACGTGATGCAAAGAACTGACTCATTTGAAAAGACCCTGATGCTCGGAAAGATTGAGGGCAGGAGGAGAAGGGGACAACAGAGGATGAGATGGTTGGATGGCATCACTGACTCAATGGACATGAGTTTGAGTAAACTCGAAGAGTTGGCAATGGACAGGGAGGCCTGGCATGCTGCAGTTCATGGGGTCCCAAAGAGTTGGGCCTGACTGAATGACTGAACTGAACTATTCTGATATATAAGAATTATATTAATGCTACCATATATATACGCACACACACACATATTTGTGTGTTAGAGGCACACAGACTATGTGAATATATTTATTTTAAAAATGAATAAGTCTGCTAGAATGGAGAGCCAAGTCCTACCTCTCTACAGTTTTCTCATACTGTAGAGAAAGCATACAGTTTAGGAATTCTGAATTTGCTTTAATTTAAAATAAAATAAAATTTAAACCTTCTGAAAAATAATAAAAGATTAAAGAAAAAAAATTAAAATTGAATATGGAATTTGAAAAATATTTATCTACAAATTGTTGGTTTTTTAATTAAAATTTTTGTTTATATGTTCTTAGGTTTAACCAGTTTCACAGATATTTTCATCAGTATACTTTTCAGCAAACTAGCCCTGAAATATTGTGAGGTTCATCAAAAATTCTGTTCCCCAAAGATTTTCAGAATTGGGTTGGCCAAAAACTTCATTTGAATTTCTCCATAGCTGATGTGGGAAAAGTGAATGAACTTCTTGGTCAACCTAGTAAAAATCTGAAGAGGCCAATATAATAATAAGGAGGTTGAATCAATAACCCAAAATTGCTCAATAAAAAAAAGTCCAGAACCAGAATGGCTTCACTGGCGAATTTTACCAAATATTTAAGAAAGAATTAAAACTAATTCTTCTCAAACTCCTGTGAAATATTGAAGAGGAGAAACACTTTCAAATTATTTATTAGGTCATTATTAACTTGATACTGAAGCCAGACAAATACATCATAATAAAATAAAAATACAGGCCAATATCCTTGATAAACATAGATGCAAAAACCCTCAACAAAATGCTAGTAAAGTAAATTCACCAACACATTAAAAGGAATACATGCCATGAAAATGTGGGATTTATCCTTGGGATAAAAATGTGGTTTAACATACATGATTAATAACTGTGATACTCCACATGAAAATAAAGAAGGAGGAAAATCATCAATATTTGTAGAAAAAGTATTTGTCAAAGTTCAACATAATTTCACAATATAAATCTCAAAAATTAGGTACAAAATGAATGTATCTCAGCAGAATAAAGGCCATGTATGACAGGGCTACAGCCAAAAATCATACTCATCAGTGTTAAAGCATTTCCTCTAAGATCATGTACAAGTCATGAATGCACACTCTTGCCTTTAAAACTCAACACAGTACTGAAGGTTCTAATTAGAGTAATTATGCAAGGAAAAGAAAGAAAAAGCATTCAAATCAGAAAGGAAAAACTAAAGTTGCCTCTGTTTGAATATGAGTCAATATTATATATAGCAAATCCTAAATACGCTACCCAAGAACTGCTAGAGTTAATAAACAAAATTGGTAAATCAGGAGGATATATCAACATTCAAAAATCAGTTTCATTCTTATATAGTAACAATGAACATCCAAAACAGAAATTACAAAAAAATAGATCCCATATACAATAGCATCAAAAGAATAAAATAATTAGGGATAAATTTAACCTATGAGGTAAAAGATCAGTACATTGAAAGCTATAAAACATTAATGAAAACAATTGAAGAAGATATAACATAATGGAAAGATATCTTGTGTTCATGGATCAGAAAAGTTAATATTGTTAAGACTAGTATTAAAATTAAATTAATATTGTTAAAAATGTCCATATTATCCAAATCTATCTACGGATTCAGTGCAATAAATATCAAAATTCTGATGGCATTTTTCACAAAGAGAAAAAACAATCCTAAAATTCATATGGAACCACAAAAGACCCTTTATAGCTTAAAGTAATCTTGAGCAAAAAGACCAAAGTTGGAGGGATCACATTTCAAAGGTAATCAAAACAAAATTGCCATAAAAACAGACAGAAAGATCAATGAACAGAAAAGAGAGCCCAGAAATCAACCCATGCATTTATGGTCAACTAATTGATGGCATCACCGACTCTATGGACATGAGTTTGAGTGAACTCCGGGAGTTGGTGATGGACAGGGAGGCCTGGCGTGCTGTGATTCATGGGGTCGCAGTGAGTCGGACACGACTGAGTGACTGAACTGAACTGAACTGAATTTTCCATAAAAGTACTGAGAATACACAACAAGGAATGGATAGTCTTTTCAATAAATGGTGATGGGAACACTGAATATCCACCTACAAAAGAATGAAATTGGCCCTTTATTCTATATTATATACAAAAACTTCCCCAAATGGATTGATGTCTTAAAGAACCAAAACCATAAAACTCATATAAGAAAACACAGGGTAAGTTTCCTTGATACTGGTCTTGGTGATGATTTTGTGGGTTTATTGTCAAATGTACAGGCAACAAAAGCAAAAATAAGCAAGTAGGACTGCATCGAATTGAAAACTTTTTTTTATAGGAAAAATCAATCAACAAAATGAGAAGGTAACCTATGAAATGGGAGAAAATACTTGTTAACCACATATCTGATGATGGGTTAATATCAAAGGCATGTAAGGAATTCTTACAACTCAGTAGAAAAATAACCAAATAAACTGATCCAACAAAGGGGATAAAGGACCTAAATAGAAATTCCAAAGAAGGCTGACAATTGACCAACAAATAGATGAAAAGAAACTCAACATCACAAACCATCAGAGAGAAGTAAATAAAGATTACAATGAGATATCACCTCTAATTTCTTAGCATTTCTATTATCAAAAAGATAACATCAAGTGGTAATGATGATGTGGAGAAAATGGAATCCTCATACACTCTTGGTGGGAATGTAAAATGTTACAGTCACATGGAAGAGTATAGGTGTTCCTTAAAAGATTAAATACAGAACTACCATATGATCCAGCAATCACACTCCTGGATCACTGGAGTGAGAAATGATATCACTGTCTTGAAGAGGTATCTGTACTTCTGATTTTATTTCAGCATTATTCACAATAGCTATGATATGGAAACAAACTATGTGTTTATCGAAGGATAAATGGATTAAAAAATACAACACACACACTTGGAGGAATATTATTTGGCCATAATAAAGTGGGAAATTTTGCCATCTGTTATAACCTGGATGTACCTAAAGAGCATTATCATAACTAAAATAAGCTGACAGAAAAATACTATTTGTGTCACCTAAATGTGGACTCTTAAAAAAAAGAAAATTCAGACTCAGAAAGAGTAAATAGAATGGTAGTTGCCAGAACCTGGGAGATGGGGTGATGTTGGTCAAAGAGTACAAGATCTCAGTTACAAGATAAATAGGTCCGAGGATCTAATATACAGCATGATGATATAGTTAATAGTCCGGGAGATAGTGAAGGTCAGGAAAGGCTGACACGTTGCAGTTCATGGGGTTGCAAAGAATTGGACATGACTAAAGGACAATGTATTGTATACCTGGGGCTTCCCAGGTGGCACAGTGGTTAAAAAAAGAAAAAATCTGCTGCCAATATAGAAGACACAAGAGACATGGGTTTGATCCTTGGGTCAAGAAGATCCCTTGGAGTAGGAAATTGCAACCCACTCTAGTATTATAGCCTGGAGAATTCCATGGATAGAGGAGCCTGGTGGGCTATAGTCCATGGGATTGCAAAGTCAGACACAACTGGGCACAAGTACAAGGAAGCATTGTATACCTGAAGTTTGCTGAATAGATCTTAAACTTTCTCATCAAAAATAGATAACTAAATGAAAAGAGAAAAGATAGTTGTGAGGTGATGAAAAAGGTTAATTGCTCAGTTGTGTCTGATTCTTTGTGATCAGAAAAGTCCATGGGATTTTCCAGGCAAGAATACTGAAGTGGGTTGTCATTTCCTCCTCCAGGGGATCTTTCCTACCCAGGGATCGAACCTATAGCTCCTGTGGCTCCTGTATTGCAACTGGATTCTTTACCTGCTGAGCCATCACTGATGGATGTGTTTATTAATTTGATTCTGGTAATCATTTCACAGTGTATCAATATATCAAATCATCATGTTGTACATCTTAAGATGTATTTTAATTATATCAACTATATCTCAATAAAACTGGGAAATAAAATAATTAACTGTAGTCTCCTCATGCATTGTAGCTGTCAGCAGGTGTTCCTAATTTTATATTTGGCAAGATGGATGAAAAAATATATAGTCAGATATGCAGAGAGACAGGCAGATAAACAGGCAGATGAACAGACAGACAGATGGATAGATGGACTATATCTATATGGTGTGTGTATATATATATATTGTCTGATTAATTTATAAGGGCCTATGATAATTCATTTTGGCTAAGCTATGATGTCCAGTTTTATGTTCAAACACCAGTCTAGATGTTTCTGTGAATATATTAATTCTCTGTCTCTCCTCTTTCTGTATGTATGTGTATGTGTATTTGTGTATAATTTTTCTATTTTTATAATAAGTTGTTTCTAATACAAAGCAATTCCACTGAAAGAAAAGTAAAGCCTTTTGATTTTCATGTGCTTTATAATATCTCAAAGTCTATAAAATTTGTTTTGATGTGTATATTTTACTACAGTAGTTAATAATGTAGACAGTTAAATCCCTCTTTTCACATTTCTGTTTCTTCAGTATTTTCAGTCTTGATTAATGGGCTGCTTCCTGCCCCAAGTTGTACACATAGAATTCAAATTTTCTTGCCAAAAATTATTATTTTTACCTCATGTCTTTAATTCACTTCAGCATGTCTTTATATTTGATATAAAGGGAGGTTGTTTCATTTCCGATTCTCTAAGAATCAGTTTGCAAGACAATTCAGAACTGCAAGAGATTTATCGGAGGAAAACACCTATGAAGGAAATAAGAATGTGAGCAGGAGTAGGTGATGAGAGACTTCAGATCATAATAGAGTTCCAATACACATTAAGGTAAAAAAAGATCAATTCATTCAACCTATGAAAGGCAGGTCCCCATACCAGCTTTCAGCAGGACTCCTACAGATCCTGAGCCCTTAATTGTCCTTTATTGTATGTGTGTGTGTGCGTGTGTGTCTGTGCATGCACACGCATGGCATGCTTAGTTGTGTCCAACTCTTTGCAATGCCATGGATTGTAGCCCACCAGGCCCCTCTGTCCGTTGGATTTTCCAGACAAGAACATTGGAATGGGTTGACATTTTCTGCTCCAGGGAACCTTCCTGATCCAGGGATCAAAACCACTTCTCTGGTTTCTCCTGCACTGGCAGGCAAATTCTTTACCACTGCCTCTTGGTAAGCCCCTTATTTCCTCTTCAGTTCAGTTCAGTTCAGTCACTCAGTCGTGTCCGACTCTTTGCGACCCCATGAATCACAGCACGCCAGGCCTCCCTGTCCATCACCAACTCCCGGAGTTCACTCAAACTCATATCCATCGAGTCGGTGATGCCATCCAGCCATCTTATTCTCTATCGTCCCCTTCTCCCGCCCCCAATCCTTCCCAGCATCAGAGATTTTTCCAGTGAGTCAACTCTTTGCATGAGGTGGCCAAAGTATCTACACTCCTGTAATTCATCATTTTTTACACTTTATTCAGATACTTTTAATCCAGAGCCCGTTCAGTAATGTTCTTTGTATCTACCATCATTGTTTGTTTACCTTCCATCTTTCTCTTTGCCATTTGCAGTTTTACTGTCAGAATCTTTGAAAGGCTTCGGTCTCTTTTGCATTTCTTCTAAAATCTCTTTCCATGTAACAATTTTTACTAATGTCAAATTTCCAAAAGGTTTTGCCTGATTTGTTATCACTACTTGCAATATACTCATAAGTAGAACTTTGTTGTAAGTAATTAAGTAATAAACTGTTAGTCACTCAGTTGTGTCCAACTCTTTGTGATCCCACGGACTGTAGCCCACAAGGCTCCTCTGTCCGTGAAATTCTCCACGCAAGAATACTGGAATGGGTTGCCATTTCCTTCTCCAAGCATGACAGTGAAAAGTGAAAGTGAAGTCACTCAGTTGTGTCCGACTCTTCCCAACTCCATCAACTGAAGCCCACCAGGCTCCTCTGTCCATGGTATTTTCCAGGCAAGAGTACTGGAGTGGGTTGCCATTGCCTTCTCCGTGCCATATGCTAGACAGAGTAAAAATAATGGACTCTAGCTTTGCTCATTATTGATTTTTGTGAGACACCCAAAAATATCTGACTTTCCATTGCTACCTATTAAATGGGCATAATTACATTCACTACAGAGAAGAGATATAAGACTGTTTAAGACAGAAAGATGGATGGATGGATGGATGGATGGATAAAGATATACCATACAACTAGACATTTCACCATACTTTCTTACTGGTAGAAACCCAGCTTTGCTCATGCATTCTAAGTCGCTTCAGTGATGTCCGACTCTGTGCAACCCTATGGATAGCAGCCCACTAGCTCCACTGTCCATGGGATTCTCTAGGCAAGAATAATGGAGTGGGTGGCCATTTCCTTCTCCACAGCTTTGCTCAATGCTCAACCTTTTCCCTCAGGGACTCAAGGAAGAGAAGTGGCTCTTTTTCCAGGTTTGAGGTCAAGTTCCAAACTCTCTATATCATCACTGGCACCAGATTTCTTTGCACAATGATAGGTCTGATTCAGTTCAGTTCAGTTCAGTTGCTCAGTCGTGTCCAAATTTTGCGACCCCATGAATCACAGCACGCCAGGCCTCCCTGTCCATCACCAACTCCCAGAGTTCACTCAAACTCATGTCCATCGAGTCGGTGATGCCATCCAGCCATCTCATTCTCTGTCATCCCCTTCTCCTCCCGCCCCCAACCTTTCCCAGCATCAGAGTCTTTTCCAGTGAGTCAACTCGTCGCGTGAGGTGGCCAAAGTATTGCAGTTTCAGCTTTAGCATCAGTCCTTCCAATGAACACCCAGGATTGATCTCCTTTAGAATGGACTGGTTGGATCTCCTTGCAGTCCAAGGGACTCTCAAGAGTCTTCTTCAACACCACAGTTCAAAAGCATCAATTCTTCGGTGATCAGCTTTCTTCACAGTCCAACTCTCACATCCAGACATGACCACGGGAAAAACCATAGCCTTGACTAGACGGACCTTTGTTGGCAAAGTAATGTCTCTGCTTTTTAATATATTATCAAGGTTGGTCATAACTTTCCTTCCAAGGAATAAGCGTCTTTTAATTTCATGGCTGTAATCAGCATCTGCAGTGATTTTGGAGCCCCCAAAAATAAAGTCTGACACTCTTTCCACTTCCCATGAAGTGATGGGACCAGATGCCATGATCTTTGTTTTCTGAATGTTGAGCTTCAAGCCGACCTTTTCACTCTCCTCTTTCACTTTCATCAAGAGGCCTTTGAGTTCCTCTTCACTTTCTGCCATAAGGGTAGTGTCATCTGCATATCTGAGGTTATTGATATTTCTCCTGGCAATCTTGATTCCAGCTTGTGTTTCTTCCAGCCCAGCGTTCCTTATGATGTACTCTGCATATAAGTTAAATAAGCAGGGTGACAATATACAGCCTTGACGTACTCCTTTTCCTATTTGGAACCAGTCTGTTGTTCCATGTCCAGTTCTGACTGTTGCTTCCTGACCTGCATACAGGTTTCCAAGACGCAGGTCAGGTGGTCTGGTATTCCCATCTCTTTCAGAATTTTCCACAGTTTATTGTGATCCACACAGTCAAAGGCTTTGGCATAGTCAATGAAGCAGAAATAGATGTTATTCTGGAACTCTTTTGCTTTCTCCATGATCCAGCGGATGTTGGCAATTTGATCTCTCATGCCTCTGCCTTTTCTAAAACCTGCTTGAACATCTGGGAGTTCACAGTTCACATATTGCTGAAGCCTGGCTTGGAGAATTTTGAGCATGACTTTACTAGCGTGTGAGATGAGTGCAATTGTGTGGTAGTTTGAGCATTGTTTGGCATTCCCTTTCTTTGGGATTGGAACGAAGACTGACCTTTTCCAGTCCTGTGGCCACTGCTGAGTTTTCCAAATTTGCTGGTATATTGAGTGCAGCACTTTCACAGCATCATCTTTCAAGATTTGAAATAGCTCAATGGAATTCCATCACCTCCACTAGCTTTGTTCGTAGTGATGTTTTCTAAGGCCCACTTGACTTCACATTCCAAATTTGGCCTTGGAGCACGGAATGAAGCAGGGCAAAGGCTAATAGAGTTTTGTCAAGAGAACACACGGGTCATAGCAAACACCCTCTTCCAACAACACAAGAGAAGACTCTACACATGGACATCACCAGATGGTCAACACCGAAATCAGATTGATTATATTCTTTGTAGCCAAAGATGGAGAAGCTCTATACAGTTAGCAAAAAATAGACCAGGAGCTGACTGTGGCTCAGATCATGAACTCCTTATTGCCAAATTCAGACTGAAATTGAAGAAAGTAGGGAAAACCACTAGACCATTCAGATATGACCTAAACCAAATCCCTTATGATTATACAGTGGAAGTGAGAAATAGATTTAAGGGACTAGATCTGATAGAGTGCCTGATGAACTCTGAACGGAGGTTCATGACATTGTACAGGAGACAGGGACCAAGACCATCCCCATGGAAAAGAAATGCAAAAAAGCAAAATGGTTGTCTGAGGAGGCCTTACTAATAGCTGTGAAAAGAAGAGAAGTGAAAAGCAAAGGAGAAAATGAAAGATATAAGCATCTGATTGCAGAATTCCAAAGAGTAGCAAGGAAAGATAAGAAAGCCTTCCTCAGTGATCAATGCAAAGAAATAGAGGAAAACAACAGAATAGGAAAAACAAGAGATCTCTTCAAGAAAATTAGAGATTCCAAGGGAAAATTTCATGCAAAGATGGGCTCGATAAAGGACAGAAATGGTATGGACCTAACAGAAGCAGAAGATATTAAGAAGAGGTGGCAAGAATACACAGAAGAACTATACAAAAAAGATCTTCACGACCAAGATAGTCACAATAACGTGATCACTGACCTAGGTCTGATTACAAGCATGCAATTACATCCTATTCAATGAGATATGAAGAAAGGCTATAGGTAGGCTTCTGTTGAAGGTTCTTACTCTCTTAATAGTGTTACATAATGAGGAAAAAACCCTTTCTCCTTACACTTTTTTTTTTAATTTAGTCTTGCCCTCTCGTATCTATCATCTATAAGGTAGCCAATATGACATAGCTAAGATACTCTACTGATCATCTGGCTACCGTACTTAAACATCCTTAATAGATTTTCATTTCTTAAAGCAATAGAGTTCCAGAAAAACATCTATTTCTGCTTCATTGACTATGCCAAAGCCTTTGACTGTGTGGATCACAATAAACTGTGGAAAATTCTGAAAGAGATGGGAATACCAGACCACCTGACCTGCGTCTTGGAAACCTGTATGCAGGTCAGGAAGCAACAGTCAGAACTGGACATGGAACAACAGACTGGTTCCAAATAGGAAAAGGAGTACGTCAAGGCTGTATATTGTCACCCTGCTTATTTAACTTATATGCAGAGTACATCATGAGGAATGCTGGGCTGGAAGAAGCACAAGCTGGAATCAAGATTGCCGGGAGAAATATCAATAACCTCAGATATGCAGATGACACCACCCTTATGGCAGAAAGTGAAGAGGAACTCAAAAGCCTCTTGATGAAAGTGAAAGAGGAGAGTGAAAAGGTCGGCTTGAAGCTCAACATTCAGAAAACAAAGATCATGGCATCTGGTCCCATCACTTCATGGGAAATAGATGGGGAAACAGTGGAAACAGTGTCAGTCTTTATTTTTTGGGCTCTAAAATCACTGTGGATGCTGATTGCAGCCATGAAATTAAAAGACGCTTATTCCTTGGAAGGAAGGTTATGACCAACCTGCTGCTGCTGCTGAGTCACTTCAGTCGTGTCCGACTCTGTGTGACCCCATAGACGGAAGCCCACCAGGTTCCCCCGTCCCTGGGATTCTCCAGGCAAGAACACTGGAGTGGGTTGCCATTTCCTTCTCCAATGTGTGAAAGTGAAAAGTGAAAGTGAAGTCGCTCAGTCGTGTCCGACCCTTAGCGACCCCGTGGACTGCAGCCTATGAGGCTCCTCCATCCATGGGATTTTCTAGGCAATAGTACTGGAGTGGCTTGCCATTGCCTTCTCCATGACCAACCTAGATAGCATATTAAAAAGCAGAAACATTACTTTACCAACCAAGGTCTGTCTAGTCAAGGCTGTGGTTTTTCCAGTGGTCATGTATGGATGTGAGAGTTGGACTGTGAAGAAAGCTGATCACCGAAGAATTGATTTTTTTGAACTGTGGTGTTGGAGAAGACTCTTGAAAGTCCCTTGGACTGCAAGGAGATCCAACCAGTCCATTCTAAAGGAGATCAATCCTGGGTGTTCATTGGAAGGACTGATGCTAAAGCTGAAACTGCAATACTTTGGCCACCTCATGCGACGAGTTGACTCATTGGAAAAAACTCTGATGCTGGGAGGGATTGGGGGAAGGAGCAGAAGTGGACTACAGAGTATGAGATGGCTGGATGGCATCACCGACTTTACGGACATGAGTTTGAGTGATCCCCGGGAGTTGGTGATGGACAGGGAGGCCTGACGTGCTGTGATTCATGGGGTCACAAAGAGTCAGACACGACTGAGCGACTGAACTGTAATAACTGAAAGGTTAAATCAACTTGTTAGCACCGTTTAAAGATTTCCTCTTGCTCTACCTTAGCGTTGAACTTAACATCCGGTAATATCAAGCTCCTTTGCTTTCACATCTCCATTCTCTATTCATGTGGCTAACTTAATTATCTTCTAAGACTCTAATCATCTTCATATCCAGAAAGCCTTCCTCAAATGCTATGTGCCACTTGAAGGGTGCCTCACCTGTTCATCCTCCTGCACATATGCACTTCTCAAGCACAGTTCTGTGTGCATATGACTGAGACTAGTGGGGCTCCTGGGGTCCCAAAGGTCCCCAGTCCCTGGGGTTGCAAAGAGTCAGACATGACTTAGCAACTAAGCACACATTTGCTGCTCAGGATAAGGACCAGAGAAGCCCTCTCCTGTCACCACTTCCATATTTCAATCAGAAGAAAATTCTCAGGGAGAGACATTGAGAATGCATTTAGTGAATTTTCTGCTTTTAGCAAAATAACAGTGCTAACAGCTGTCTAGAGAGGTCTTGTCACCACTTTCGTTTGCTGCTGTGCCAGATTGATATCACACACACATACACAGACACACACATGCATATACACACACATAACAATAGAAAATATTTTTCTTATTTTTTCCCTGAGAATGTATGCTCCTTGAGTGGAATTCATACCAATTTACTTTTTACCCTTATCATTATTTCCACCAATTAATATCTAATGTAGGAGAACAATACTCTAAAAGCAATGCAATCAGTGAGTCGAATCTGTAACACAGACCGTGTTAGATTTCCTATCCCCCTGAGTAGTATAAAGTAATAATTATCCTCAACGGTATCACTTTTGTTTCTTGTTCCTTTTGTTTTCACTGCTGTGCTATCATGCTTCCCTGGCTTATCTCTTTATGCACATGTTGTTGCTTGATGTACACTCATGCTTCCTAGTCCTCTTGGAGAGTCTTGTCGTTAGAACAGAATATGTCACTCATGCTAGCATGCACACATACACATGCCTGCAGAAACTCTAAATGAGAATTGTCTAGAATTCTTTTTAAAGTATCAGTTGTTATTAAATTTCCTAAATGTTTAGAGGAAATAGAGTACATACCTTTATTAGTTTCCTTTAAATGAAAGTTTAGGATGAAAAAAGATGCCCTGGTCATCTATTGTTTGTTACTTTATAGTTTATTCTACACTCCACCCTGATAAATATTTTAAGCTGAATGTATTTATTAAAAATGAGAAGTCAATAGAGAGCAGAATACATTTACTACATAAAACATCAAGGTATACCTCTGCTCGATATTTGATTCAATCATATCTCAAAATTAAACTTTAGATGATTTGTGTGTGCCTTTTTCTCATGGTGACTGAAAGCAAAATTAAATAGTCCTTGAGGGACTGAAGATAAACATCATGTTAGTCATTATATTTTTAACTCCCAGAATTTCATGGGTGCTACTAATTAAGAGAGATTTCCAGTAGTCTCTTGATTTTAAAAGAAGTTTCTAGCCATTCATAAAAAATGCAAATATCCATGGCATTTAAAAACTTATACTTTTGCTGAGGCAAACGGTTGAATCTTGTGCACAAAAAACTGTTATGAAGTGACATGGGAATTACCAAACAGGTGGGACAAATGGACTTCACAAAACCTTTATCTCAGCATAGCTTTATTGCTCTCTACTAACAAGAGTATTTACAAAGATAAGGGCTATCAACCCAGCTGTGCAATCCAACTAAAGATATTTAGACAGTTTTCTTCAGCTACAGTTATATTTCATAAGTGCCACACTTTAGAGAATTTTTAAAGAGCTGTTTATAATCCTTCTCTACATTTTCCACCTTAAACACTGAATATACTTTCTTTTCAGCCCAATTTTGCAAAGGTTACCAAAGACTTGTCCATAAAAACATGGGTTAATTCTCATCACGCATGGTACAAAACACCCTGCTGCTGTTGCTGCTAAGTCACTTCAGTCATGTCCGACTCTGTGTGACCCCATAGATGGCCTCCTACCAGGTTGCCCTGTCCCTGGGATTCTCCAGGCAAGAAAACTGGAGTGGGTTGCCATTTCCTTCTCCAATGCATGAAAGTGAACAGTGAAAGTGAAGTCACTCAGTCGTGTCCAACTCTTCGCGACCTCATGGACTTCAACCTACCAGGCTCCTCCGTCCATGGGATTTTCCAGGCAAGAGTACTGGAGTGGGGTGCCATTGCCTTCTCCCACAAAACACCCTAGCATCATTTAAAACAAAAGATATCTCTTTTCTTAAAAAATATTTTTCACTTGCTTATGGGACATTACCTTCCTTTTCATCATGTTTTATTGACTTTTTCTTCTTAGCCTTTTAAAATAAATCTTCCTCTTCACCAAAGTCTAATTTTAGAGCCCTCCATCATTCGTTGGATCATAGAAAAAGCAAGGGAATTCCAAAAAAACATGCTTCATTGACAATGCTAAAACCTTTGACTGTGTGGATCACAAAAAAACTGTGGAAAAGTCTTAAAGAGTTGGGAATATCACACCACCTTACCTGCCTCCTGAGAAACCTGTATGCAGGTCAAGAAGCAACTGTTAGAACCAGACATAGAACAACAGATGGATGCCAAATTGGAAGAGGAGTATATCAAGAGTGTATGTTGTCACCCTGCTTACTTAACTTACATGCAGAGTGCATCATGTGAAATGCTGGGCTGGATGAAGCTCAAACTAAAATCAAGATTACCATGAGAAATATCAATAACTTCAGATATGCAGATGACTTACCTTGTTGTTCAGCTGGTAAAGAATCCTCCTGCAATGTGGGAGACCTGGGTTTGATCCCTGGATTGGGAAGATCCCCTGGAGAAGGAAAAGGCTACCCACTCCAGTGTTCTGGCCTGGAGAATTCCATGGACTGTATAGTTCATGGGGTTGCAAAGAGTTGGGCACACTGAGTGACTTTCACTGATTCACTGATGCAGATGACACCACCCTTATGGCAGGAAGAGGAACCAAAGAGCCTCTTGATGAAGGTGAAAGAGGAGAGTGAAAAAACTGGCTGAACTCAACTTTTAAAAAATGAAGATCATGGCATTTGGTCCCATTACTTCAAGGCAAATATGGGGAAACAATGGAAACAGACTTTATTTTGGGGGCTCCAAAATCACTGCCGATGGTGACTGCAGCCATGAAATTAACAGACTCTTGCTCCTTGGAAGAAAAGCTGTGAAAAACCTAGATACCATATTAAAAATCAGAGATATTACTTGCCAACAGCAGTCTGTCTAGTCAAAGTTATGGTTTTCTAGTAGTCATGTATAGATGTGCGAGTTGGACCATAAAAAAGGCTAAGCACTAAAGAATTGATGCTTTTGTACTGTTGTGTTGGAGAAGACTTGAGAGTCCCAAGGACTGCAAGGAGATCAAACCAATCAATCCTAAAGGAGATCAGTCCTGAATACTCATTGGAAGGACTGATGCTGAAGCTGAAGCTCCAATTCTTCGCCCAACTGATGCAAAGAGCCGACTCATTAGAAAAGACCCTGATGCTGGGAAAGATTGAAGGTTGGAGGAGAAGGGGATGACAGAGGATGAGATGGTTGGATGGCATCACTGACATGGACATGATTTTGAGCAAGCTCCGGGAGTTGGTGATGGAGAGGGAAACCTGGCGTGCTGCAGTCCATGAGGTCACAGAGTTCGACATGACTGAGTGACTGAACAACAACATCATCTCAGACCTATCTACTGTTAATATCTAGGAAATCTTATTGCCCTACTATGTCTCTAAAAATTATTTAAATATAGGTTATTACAAAATATATGTCTAGCCCGTAAACAAAAATCTCACAAATACGTTGTCCGTTTTGATATCTTTAATGTTTACTAAGAAAGACACTGTTCACGTCTTTCTCTTGAATTCTCTTCAGTACAGCAGAATTTCTTAGAAATGCCTTTGAAATAATATGGTTCATACAACTACTTCACACTCCCTACATTGTGTCTATAGTACTAAAACAAGGAAATATTTTCACCTTTAGCCTTTTCTTCACACAGCAGCTTGAGTGTTTCTTCTAAAATGTAAATAACATTACTTCCTTATTCCCAACACAATATGGTTTCCTGTTATATTTAGAATAAAACTCCAGATCTTTACTACAGCCTATATGTGTGCTTAGTCACTAGTCATGTCCAACTCTTCGCAGTCACATGTACTGTAGCCCACCAGGCTCCTCTGTCCATGGGGATTTTCTAGGCAAGAATACTGGAGTGGGTTACCATGCCCTCCTCCAGGGGATCTTCCCAACCCAGGGACTGAACCTAGGTCTCCCGCACTGCAGGCAGATTCTTTACTGTCTGAGCCACCAGGGAAGCCCATGGCTCTACATAATCTGGTATCTTTTCATGTTTTTATTTGGCAGAGTTACTCCAAAATAATGAAAGTATAGTTTAAACTCATCATGCATAGGATTCTGTAAATATAGTATAAAAATTATTTGATGTTATACTATTCTAAAATGAAGGAATATATGGATATTCTAATGGACCAATAGCAAATTTCAAGATTTTTTACAATATTTATTTACAATATTCTATTTGAGTTTCTCAGAATTTAAATAACTATAAATCACTTTCTGATTTGGGGGAATCATAAAGTACTACTGGAAAATCTTAATTATCAGTATTAAAATTCAAAGTTAATAGGTTTGAATAAAGTGAATTTGTATTGTTATTATCCATAAATTACTAATTATATTAACATTTTCTTTGAACTGATGAAGGCAAAATGCCCACAGCTGTAGTCAGTTTTAGGGATTATATTGATATATCTCTCTCTCTGCTTTAAACATTGATAGGATATGTGAACAAAATTCAATAAGAGCATAGAAGAAAAACCTGTGCATGTAGGCATGCATGGTATCACTTTAGTTGTTTCCAACTCTTTGTGACCCTATGGACTGAAGCCCCCTAGGCTCCTCTGTCCATGGGATTCTCTAGGCAAGAATACTGGGGTGGATTGCCATGACCTCCTCCAGGGGATCTTCCCCATCCAGGGATCGAAGTCTCATCTGTTCTGTACCACTAGCACCACCTGAGAAGTCCCAGAAGGAAAACACTATCAACCAAATTGACCAAATTTTTAGAGAACACTCCACCTAAAAATACAAGAATATACATTCTTTTCAAGTGCACACTGATGAAAATAGATTGAACAATACAAAAATAAATTGAAAAGCATTGAAATAAAAAACATGTTCTCTAGGGACAACTGAATTAAAGCAGGAATCACTAACAATATTAAAGAAATGTTCAAGCATGCAATTCAAAAAGATTTAAGTATGTGGAAATTAAATGACAATGTGCTAAATAATCCATGGGTAATAGAAAAAAATAAAAAAATGATAAATGTTTTTGACCAATTAAAGTGAAAACAAAACATTTCAAAGATTATGGGATATATCCAAAGCAGAAGAGGAAACTTGGTAGAACTAAACACATATTTTAAGAGAGAATAAAAGTTTCAATTTAATAATTAAGCTCCTAAAGTTTAAGAAACTGGAAAAAGGAGATTAAATTAATTCCAGAAAAGCTAAAGAAAGGATAAAATAAAGTAAAAAGGAAAGTAATAAAATAGAAAATAGAACAATAGAAAAATTAACAGACACAAATTTGTTTTTTGTAAAGACAATGAAATTATTAACAATAAACCTCTATTCAGACTGACTATGGAAAAATAGTGCTGAAGATAAAAATGATAAACATAAGAAATGAGGAGAGAGGGCCATTACTACAGATCCTATGGATGCATGTTGCTGTTGTTCAGTCGTTAAGTTGTGTCCAAATCTTTGTGACCCCATGAACTTCAGCATGCCGGCTTTCTCTGTCCATCACTAACTCTCAAACATATTTGCATACACTTGGCAAATATTGTGAGCAATTTTATAACAATAGACACATCTTAGATGAAATGAACAGACTCCTTGAATGATATATGCCACTAAATTGTGCTTAAGAACATAAATATCATAAATAACCTGCATGGGTTAAACAAATATAATTTGTAGTTAAAATCATAGATACTGAGAACATCTGCACCCACTTGGCTTCACTGGACCATCTGCCACAAACTCTTTCAGACAATAGAAAAGGAGAGCCCACTTCTCAATACAAAGAGAGGCCAGCATTACCTTGATACCAAAATCAGAGACACTAAAATAGATTCTAATGTTTCTCATGAATATAGATACAAGAGCTTTTAACAAAAATTAGCAAAATTAATTAAGCCATATACAAAAAGATTAATATTTCAGGATCATATGTGATTTATATCAGGGGTACAAGCAAAAGATTGGATTCATATTCAAAAGCCAAATATAAATTGCCATCAGTTCAGTTCAGTCACTCAGTCATGTTCAACTCTCTGCGACCCCATGAATCACAGCACGCCAGGCCTCCCTGTCCATCACCAACTCCCGGAGTTCACTCAAACTCATGTCCACAGAGTCGGCGATGCCATCCAGCCATCTCATTCTCTGTCGTCCCCTTCTCCTCCCGCCCCCAACCTTTCCCAGCATCAGAGTCTTTTCCAGTGAGTCAGCTCATCGCATGAGGTGGCCAAAGTATTGCAGTTTCATCTTTGGCATCAGTCCTTCCAATACCAGCCGACTAAAAAGAAAAGCCAGTGATCATCCAATAACGTCAGAAAAATATTTTGATAAATTTCAAGAATCAGATGTGAAAACAAAACTCTCAGCAAACTAGGAAAACAAATAAAATCTTGAAAAATAACATCTTAAAAACCCCTATGGCTAAAATGAAAATTGAATATTTTTCCACTATAGTAGAGAAAAGGACAAGAGTGCCTGCTTCACCACATATTATTAGAGATTGTTGGTTAGTGTCAAAGACATGAATATAAAATGCAAAGAAAAGGAAGAAAGCAAGAGGATAGGAAAAGAAGCAACAATTTGAAAGGAAGAAACAAAACTGTATCTATTATCAGCTGATATGATTTCCTATATAGATAAAACCAATAAATATACCCAAAACTGGGGCTTCCCCAAAGGCTCAGTGGGTAAAGAATCTGTCTGCAATGCAGAAGACACAAGAGATGCAGGTTCCATCCCTGGGTTGAGAAGGTCCCCTGGAGAAGGAAATGGCAACCCACTCCACTCCACGATTCTTGCCTGAAAAATCCCATGGACAGAGGAGCCTGGCAGACTACAGTCCAAGGGGTCACAGAGTCAGACATGGCTCAGCGTGCATGCACAAGCAATAATAACTAGTAAATTGATTTAGTAGAATCACAGAATACAAGGACAATATGCAAAATCCAATTCCATGTCTGTGTATTACCAACAGACAATGAACAATTAAATTTAAAACATAAAATTTACATTAACATCAAGAAACATGAAACCTTAGGGATACGTTTTGTTGAGGTAATATTTTTACTCTTAATTGATAATGGCAATTTTTTATACCTAACCATGGATGTAGTGAGAAATTACGCTGTTTCATAGAGATACCACTAATTTTTAAATCGGTAAGAAACCAAACCAAACCAAACTACTGATATTCACAAAACATCCTCAGAAAAGTAGGTACATATACTTGCTTGAGCAAAAACTACAACAGGTATTATTATGAATTATAAAATTTATAAAAAAGTTATAAATTTACATAACTTTATATAAAAAAGTAAAGTATAAGAATCCAGACACAAACATTAAATAATTATAATACTTTGATGTAAAATTCTAGAAAAATTATGGTAGTAGAAAGCAGCTCAATAGTTGCCAGGGCCCAGAGAAAGGGGAAGTAGATCAAACACAAAAGTGACAAGAGGCAGCTTTTAGAGTGAGTGTTTTTATGTCATTTGGTGATAGTTATTTGTCTGCAAATTTGTCCAATTACATCAAATTGTACAATTAAAGTTGGTCAGTTGTATTGTGCATAAATTAAACCTCAATAAAAAGTCAGCCAACCTAGAGTTTGCTGTTATTGTATTATAGTCTTCTACAATTTTAATACATAGTAACTTTGGTGCCTGATGAACTCTGGACGGAGGTTTGTGACATTGTACAGGAGACAGGGACCAAGACCATCCCCATGGAAAAGAAATGCAAAAAAGCAAAATGGTTGTCTGAGGAGGCCTTATAAATAGCTGTGAAAAGAAGAGAAGCGAAAAGCAAAGGAGAAAAGGAAAGATATAAGCATCTGAATGCAGAGTTCCAAAGAATAGCAAGGAGAGATAAGAAAGCCTTCCTCAGTGATCAATGCAAAGAAATAGAGGAAAACAACAGAATAGGAAAAACAAGAGATCTCTTCAAGAAAATTAGAGATTCCAAGGGAACATTTCATGCAAAGATGGGCTCGATAAAGGACAGAAATGGTATGGACCTAACAGAAGCAGAAGATATTAAGAAGAGGTGGCAAGAATACACAGGAGAACGGTACAAAAAAGATCTTCACAAGCAAGCTAGTCACGATAACGTGATCACTGACCTAGAGCCAGACATCTTGGAATGTGAAGTCAAGTGGGCCTTAGAAAGCATCACTACGAACAAAGCTAGTGGTGGTGATGGAATTCCAGTTGAGATTTTTCAAATCTTGAAAGATGATGCTGTGAAAGTGCTGCACTCAATATGCCAGCAAATTTGGAAAACTCAGCAGTGGCCACAGGACTGGAAAAGGGGGTCTTCATTCCAATCCCAAAGAAAGGGAATGCCAAAGAATGCTCAAACTACCGCACAGTTGCACCCATCTCACACACTAGTAAAGTCATGCTCAAAATTCTCCAAGCCAGGCTTCAGCAATATGTGAACCGTGAACTCCCAGATGTTCAAGCAGATTTTAGAAAAGGCAGAGGCACCAGAGATCAAATTTCTAACATCCGCTGGATCATGGAGAAAGCAAGAGAGTTCCAGAAAAACATCTATTTCTGCTTCATTGACTATGCCAAAGCCTTTGATTGTGTGGATCACAATAAACTGTAGAACATTCTGAAAGAGATGGGAATCCCAGACCACCTGACCTGCCTCTTGAGAAACCTGTATGCAGGTCAGGAAGCAACAGTTAGAACTGGACATGGAACAACAGACTGCTTCCAAATAGGAAAAGGAGTACGTCAAGGCTGTATATTGTCACCTTGCTTATTTAACTTATATGCAGAGTGCATCATGAGGAACGCTGCGCTGGAAGAAGCACAAGCTGGAATGAAGATTGCTGGGAGAAATATCAATAATCTCAGATAAGCAGATGACACTACCCTTATGGCAGAAAGTGAAGAGGAACTCAAAAGCCTCTTGATGAAAGTGAAAGAGGAGAGTGAAAATGTTGGCTTGAAGCTCAACATTCAGAAAATAAAGATCATGGCATCTGGTCCCATCACTTCATGGGAAATAGATGGGGAAACAGTGGACACAGTGTCAGACTTTATTTTTTTGGGCTCCAAAATCACTGCAGATGCTGATTGCAGCCATGAAATTAGAAGACGTTTACTACTTGGAAGGAAAGTTATGACCAACCTTGATAATATATTAAAAAGCAGAGACATTACTTTGCCAACAAAGGTCCGTCTAGTCAAGGCTATGGTTTTTCTTGTGGTCATGTATGGATGTGAGAGTTGGACTGTGAAGAAAGCTGATCACTGAAGAATTGATGCTTTTGAACTGTGGTGCTGGAGAAGACTCTTGAGAGTCCCTTGGACTGCAAGGAGATCCAACCAGTCCATTCTAGGGGAGATCGATCCTGGGTGTTCATTGGAAGGACTGATGCTAAAGCTGAAACTGCAATACTTTGGCCGCCTCATGCAACGAGTTGACTCACTGGAAAAGACTCTTCTGCTGGGAACGTTTGGGGGCGGGAGGAGACGGGGACGACCGAGAATGAGATGGCTGGATGGCATCACCGACTCGATGGATATGAGTTTGAGTGAACTCTGGGAGTTGGTGATGGATAGGGAGGCCTGGCGTGCTGTGATTCATGGGGTCGCGGAGAGTAGGACACGACTGAGCGACTGAACTGAACTTTGGACTATGCTTAGTTGAAACCATTAAAAGAAGTGCTTTATAGAAGCAGAGTTAAGATTTTTTTTTATTAGCTGATTCTAAAACTTTATCTTTTCTGTGCTCAGTTTGTTTGTGCCAAACTAAATGTGCCAAATCAAGCTTTTGTCTTACTATAATGACAAAATATCCATCAGCCCCCAAATGCCCTACAGATACAGTGAAACAGTTTCAATAATGGTAAAAACAAAAATGCAAAATTTTAATCATATTCATAGTGGTTCATATTCATCTTTTAAAAGGATCCCTTATCTTCCACTAACAGCAGAATGAATTAATTTTTTTTCAATCTTATTTTTTAAGTAAAGGAATGTCCACAGGTCAAACATACAAACTAACTTAGTTCCCTTTTTAATGAATCTCATTTTTTAGTTTTTAAATAATACAGGTTCCAAGAACAAATTTTTATATCCAAATTTTTAAGTGAATGCATGATTCAGATAATACTGCATTTTAAAATATTTTATTAAAGAAAGTATATAACTGGCCCTTCTTATTTCCCATTTCCTACATATTATCTTGGGAAACACGTTTCATATAAGAAACTTATATGAAAAACTTACAATTATCTTACCTCCTAAGTATTTTGATTCCTTCCTTTGCAGGTTACCTGGAAATGTCTGCCATTTCAACTTCATTTAGCATCCTAGTTCTGAGTTCATACTTCCAGCAACTAGCCAAGCAAACAATTGGGGCTATTCTCATTTTCTTGAACTGAAAATGAAGTCCAAGCCTTTCTTTGGTCTAGCCTCGGCAATGAATTTCACTCACTTAAAAATATGTCCCTTACACTGCTTTGTATCACACTAAGGATCCATTCCTACATATATTCCCAAGTATTTACAATAACAAGTCTTGCAATCTTTTATTCTCTAGATGATGCTTGGTCCGTGTTTTCCCAGGATGGTATGTCTAGTTATAAGTAATAGGATAATAAAGAAAGCAAGGGATATACCATCACATCACCTTGCAAAGCATACCTCAGGTAAGATAATTACAGGGCCTTACAGGATGTTAAGACCAATCTCATAAGGAAGCAAAGGAGAATCAATATCACGTAGCAAGATATTCTGTGAGCTTTCTAGTCTGCACAATAGAGGCACACTGGTGAAAATGGAGCTGAATTGAAATCCACCATATTTAGCAGTGACAACAAACCCAAGAATCTCTTTTATCTTTATGAATTCTTTTCACCTGTGATGCTTTACCCACAATCCAACCAACTTGGACTATTTTAAAGTATCCAGTGATCTACTACATTATCTAACATGCCCTTCCTTTTTGGTATTCCATTCTATTTAAAAAGTTACATTGTTTGTAGCATAAATGAGTAAAAAAATTTAAATGAAATGTAATTTAACATCAGATGACTACACTCCTTTAAACCCAAAAGATAATACTATCCATAAGGCAAAATGGGTCATTTTTTAAAATGTTAATTGTAATTTTACATACCTTTCATTTCTCCTCAAGTTGGTTATTTCTCACTACTTAAACCTAGGGCATGTGGAGAATTTTGACTACTATCAAATAAGTGCTTTCTGTACACTTTTAGGACATATCAAATGTAAAATATGAATGTTTAAATAATTTGAAGGAATACACATAATGATAACGGATAGAATTAAATCACTCTATTCTCCATTAGGAATCTGTATACACATGGGGTCTTTTTATTTTAACAGCATATCAAGTTCATTATGCTAAACGAGACTTTTATTTTAAAGAACCAAGTATTTTGAGTTGATGAAAAAGCTTTTATCAGTCTGTCCGAGGACTAACTATGAAAAGAAATATCATTCTGACCTGGTTACTAACAGTATCACACTCAGTCTTCATTGTATATTTACTGAGTAAAATTATTTTTATTCAACATTGAAAAAAGAGGGGTAAAAGACAATGTTTCACCTACACAGTTTGTTACTCAAAAAACAAACTAGAAGCTCAAGATCTTGATAGCTACCTAACCACACTATATTGAACTCCATGTATTTCAGCAAAGACTAAGGACTTCTCTCCCAAAGGATACTACCTTTGTTCGGAGGAATAACTAAAAATATAGTTTAGAAATCAACTGATAGAAATTTGTCAGAAATGTGGCAGTAAGGAGAAGGATAGTGATGTGTCCTAGAAGAGTAGCTGCTGCTGCCGCTGCTAAATTGTTTCAGTTGTGTCCGACTCTGTGCGACCCCATAGATGGCAGCCCACCAGGCTCCCCCGTCCCTGGGATTCTCCAGGCAAGAACACTGGAGTGGGTTGCCATTTCCTTTTCCAATGCATGGAAATGAAAAGTGAAAATGAAGTAGCTCAGTCATGTCCGACTCTTCCCGACTCCATGGACTGCAGCCCACCAGGCTCCTCCGTCCATGGGATTTTCCAGGCAAGAGTACTGGAGTGGGGTACCAGTGCCTTCTCCAAGAAGAGTAGCAGAGAATATCAAAATAGATGAAAGTTTTATAGAATAGATCTTGGCTGCCATATCCCCAGGTAAATGCAGCAATACTAACTATTACAAGTAAAGGCATTTCTGCCTTAGAGACATTCCCAGTTTCTGAGCTAGCCTGGGTGTGTCATAGAGAGCCCTGTTGAGCAGGGCTCATAATTCATGGATCAGATTTTAAACTGAATTCATGCCTATCTCAGATGCTCTTCCTCACTTCCCCACCCCAAGCCCAGTGTAAATTCAAGCAAAGACATTTTTATAGTTTCAACTTATTCTTTTTTCCTGCATGCCTTAAGTTTTAAAATGAACAAAAATATTTTCATCACTAGTTTGAGTTTTGTTTTTTCATGAATATATATGGTCTCTGAAGCAGCCCCCAGGGTCACCTTGCTCACTGGCCTCTGACTATACCTTGGAATTCATTGCTTCATGAAAATAGCAGTGGTAGGAGTTATACTAATGGGTAGCATGTGACAAGCCCTGTTCTAAGACTTCTTTGCTTATTAACTGATTTAACTCTTTCAACTTCCCCATTTTACAGATGAAAATACTGAGGCACAGTTTCAGTAACTTGTTCAAGATGACAGTACTAACGTGGCTGAGAGGGGATTTCAATCCTAATAGGCTAAGTCAAAGTCTTGGATTTTAGCATTACACAATTTCATTATAAAAATAGAAAAAGAAGCAGTTTTCTCAGTCTCTCGTCATGTTTCATTCCTAAGATGTTAGACCTGACTAGTTCTTGTCAGTTCTGTGGCATTGAATAACATGTGCCACATTCCTCTTTTGAAGTTATATGGAATATTAACTCCTCAAAAACCAAGATGTGATTTGCTGGGGATTTTATTTAGAGACAAATAAAATGGAAAGTTTCTTTTCTTTTTGTTTTGTTTTTGTAATGTGGTTTCAAGAAATAAAACCCTATTATTATATTTAAACAACCAATCCATTGTTTTTGGAGAGGTAGAAAATTTTCCATTGTAATGCTTCTCTTCTCATTAAGGTAATGTATTCACTCATAATCTGGTGAAGCAAGTGATTAAAGTTGAGGCAAAGAGAGAGAAAAGTTAAATAGAAGCAAATGTTTTTGCATTATGTCCTTTTATTGATTGCTGGAATTAACCATACTCTTATCAGATTTGAAATAGTGCTCAGGTTCCAATGAAGTTAAATCATAGCACCATTCCACTTCAGTTCAGTTCAGTTCAGTTCAGTCGCTCAGTCGTGTCCGACTCTCCGCGACCCCATGAATCACAGCACGCCAGGCCTCCCTGTCCATCACCAACTCCCGGAGTACACTCAAACTCATGTCCACAGAGTCGGTGATGCCATCCAGCCATCTCATTCTCCGTCGTCCCCTTCTCCTCCCGCCCCCAACCTTTCCCAGCATCAGAGTCTTTTCCAGTGAGTCAACTCGTCTCATGAGGTGGCCAAAGTATTGCAGTTTCAGCTTTAGCATCAGTCCCTCCAATGAACATCCAGGATTGATCTCCTTTAGAATGGACTGGTTGGATCTCCTTGCAGTATAAGGGACTCTCAAGAGTCTTCTCCAACACCACAGTTCAAAAGCATCGATTCTTCGGCGATCAGCTTTCTTCACAGTCCAACTCTCACATCCATACATGACCACGGGAAAAACCATTGCCTTGACTAGACGGACCTTGGTCGGCAAAGTAATGTCTCTGCTTTTTAATATACTATCAAAGTTGGTCATAACTTTCCTTCCAAGGAGCAAGCGTCTTTTAATTTCATGGCTGCAATCAGCATCTGCAGTGATTTTGGAGCCCAAAAAAACAAAGTCTGACACTGTTTCCACTGTTTTTCCATCTATTTCCCATGAAGTGATGGGACCAGATGCCATGATCTTTGTTTTCTGAATGTTGAGCTTCAAGCCAACCTTTTCACTCTCCTCTTTCACTTTCATCAAGAGGCTTTTGAGTTCCTCTTCACTTTCTGCCATAAGGGTAGTGTCATCTGCATATCTGAGGTTATTGATATTTCTCCCAGCAATCTTGATTCCAGCTTGTGCTTCTTCCAGCCCAGCGTTCCTCATGATGTACTCTGCATATAAGTTAAATAAGCAGGGTGACAATATACAACCTTGACGCACTCCTTTTCCTATTTGGAACCAGTCTGTTGTTCCATGACCGGTTCTAACTGTTGCTTCCTGACCTGCATACAGATTTCTCAAGAGGCAGGTCAGGTGGTCTGGGATTCCCATCTCTTTCAGAATGTTCCACAGTTTATTGTGATCCACACAGTCAAAGGCTTTGGCATAGTCAATGAAGCAGAAATAGATGTTTTTCTGAAACTCTCTTGCTTTCTCCATGATCCAGCGGATGTTGGCAATTTGATCTCTGGTGCCTCTGCCTTTTCTAAAACCTGCTTGAACATCTGGGAGTTCACGGTTCACATACTGCTGAAGCCTGGCTTGGAGAATTTTGAGCATGACTTTACTAGCGTGTGAGATGAGTGCAATTGTGCGGTAGTTTGAGCATTCTTTGGCATTGCCTTTCTTTGGGATTGGAATGAAGACTGACCTCTTCCAGTCCTGTGGCCACTGCTGAGTTTTCCAAATCTGCTGGCATATTGAGTGCAGCACTTTCACAGCATCATCTTTCAAGACTTGAAATAGCTCAACTGGAATTCCATCACCACCACTAGCTTTGTTCGTAGTGATGCTTTCTAAGGCCCACTTGACTTCACATTCCAAGATGTCTGGCTCTAGGTCAGTGATCACATTATCGTGACTATCTTGGTCGTGAAGATCTTTTTTGTACAGTTTCTGTGTATTCCTGCCACCTCTTCTTAATATCTTCTGCTTCTGTTAGGTCCATACCATTTCTGTCCTTTATCGAGCTCATCTTTGCATGAAAAGTTCCCTTGGAATCTCTGATTTTCTTGAAGAGGTCTCTTGTTTTTCCTTTTCTGTTGTTTTCCTCTATTTCTTTGCATTGATCACTGAGGAAGGCTTTCTTATCTCTCCTTGCTATTCTTTGGAACTCTGCATTCAGATGCTTATATCTTTCCTTTTCTCCTTTGCTTTTCGCCTCTCTTCTTTTTACAGCTATTTGTAAGGCCTCCTCAGACAGCCATTTCGCTCTTTTGCATTTCTTTTCCATGGGGATGGTCTTGGTCCCTGTCTCCTGTACAATGTCACGAACCTCCGTCCAGAGTTCATCAGGCACTCTATCAATCAGATCCAGTCCCTTAAATCTATTTCTCACTTCCACTGCATAATCATAAGGGATTTGATTGAGGTCATATCTGAATGGTCTAGTGGTTTTCCCTACTTTCTTCAATTTAAGTCTGAACTTCGCAATAAGGAGTTCATGATCCGAGCCACAGTCAGCTCCTGGTCTTGTTTTCGCTAACTGTATACAGCTTCTCCATCTTTGGTTGCAAAGAATATAATCAATCTGATTTCGGTGTTGACCATCTGGTGATGTCCATGTGTAGAGTCTTCTCTTGTGCCACTTAGAAACCCTTAAATTCTGATTTTTCTCTTTTTATCTATGGAATAGATTAAACAGTGAATTTCAAGTGGACAAAGTTTATAAGTCACTGAACTCAAGTTACACTTGAAATTGTACTTATAAAACATTGGTATGAACCACTTCCATTTCCAAAAGATAGCAGTGTTTTCCATCATTAGTTAAGAACTCTAGCAAGTGGCCCATACCTAAGGCTTCTCATCAGCACGTTTACCATTTCCACTTAATCACATAACCTACAAGTAAAGCTTTATTTTTTGCTCAGCTACACATCTTCTGGGAAGGCAAGTGATCCTGTTAACACTGCCAACTTCCAGCACTACTAAAAAATCCTGTAACTTGGGATGAGATGCTACAGGGTGCTTCTTACTGATCCCTTAATGTTTGCTTTGTTTACATTTTCTCAGTAGATAGAAAATGCAGCATAAGAAATAGGTCAAGACGTAGAAACTGGAATGGAATAAAAACAAGTTAAACAAGTAATAGAATTGATAGACTCATTTCCACAGGCTGACTTCAAATTATTCCTGCTTCAGTCAGCAGGTGTCTACAGGTATAGGCCGGCAGGTACCTTCAGCATGGCAAGGCATGGAGAGTCAGGGATTTCAGAGTAATTGCCATCGAAAGATAAATTAGCCTAAGTGCTACTTGCCAGCAGAAGTCTGTTGGAAAGTTCCCCTCCTCTCATTCTGGATCTAATATACCAATTAAGTTTAGCTCTTCCTATGAAGAAAAAGGTTTAAAGTAACAGCTAAGCTCTATCTTCAAGTAAGGAGAGAAGCGGAAGGAAAAAACCTCTTAAGAGTTATACCTGTTCTAATTGCTATTGCCATTTCAGCTCTTATGTTTCTAGAGTCATCTCATTTACACATTAACAATTTTTTTCAAGGCAAAGGAACAGTTGTTCATGCTTAGAATAAATTTTTATGAACTGGACATTTTTGCGAGAAGTTATGGAAACAACTGTTGCTTGTTGTAACAGTTGTTTGACCTGCCTCTTGAGAAACCTGTATGCAGGTCAGCAAGCAACAGTTAGAACTGGACATGGAACAACAGACTGCTTCCAAATAGGAAAAGGAGTACATCAAGGCTGTATATTGTCACCTTGCTTATTTAACTTTTGTGCAGAGTACATCATGAGGAACGCTGGGCTGGAAGAAGCACAAGCTGGAATCAAGATTGCTGGGAGAAATATCAATAACCTCAGATATGCAGATGACACTACCCTTATGGCAGAAAGTGAAGAGGAACTCAAAGGCCTCTTGATGAAAGTGAAAGAGGAGAGTGAAAAGGTTGGCTTGAAGCTCAACATTCAGAAAATAAAGATCATGGCATCTGGTCCCATCACTTCATGGGAAATAGATGGAAAAACAGTGGAAACAGTGTCAGACTTCATTATTTTGGGCTCCAAAATCACTGCAGATGCTGACTGCAGCCATGAAATTCAAAGACGCTTACTCCTTGGAAGGAAAGTTATGACCAACCTTGATAGTATATTAAAAAGCAGAGACATTACTTTGCCAACAAAGGTCTGTCTAGTCAAGGCTATGGTTTTTCCCGTGGTCATGTATGGATGTGAGAGTTGGACTGTGAGAAAGCTGATCGCTGAAGAATTGATGCTTTTGAACTGTGGTGCTGGAGAAGACTCTTGAGAGTCCATTGGACTGCAAGGAGATCCAACCAGTCCATTCCAAAGGAGATCGATCCTGGGTGTTCATTGGAAGGACTGATGCTAAAGCTGAAACTGCAATACTTTGGCCACCTCATGCGATGAGTTGACTCACTGGAAAAGACTCTTATGCTGGGAAAGGTTGGGGGTGGGAGGAGAAGGGGACGACAGAGAATGAGATGGCTGGATGGCATCACCGACTCTGTGGACATGAGTTTGAGTGAAATCCGGGAGTTGGTGATGGACAGGGAGGCCTGGCGTGCTGTGATTCATGGGGTCGCAGAGGGTCGGACACGACTGAGCGACTGAACTGAACTGATGGAAACAACTTCTCTAGCCCATGCGACAATAACTAGTAAACTTCATAAAGCAAATCACTGTTGATGAGGTAGAATGTGCATACAGACAGACATTACCTAATGTGCTATAACTAAAAACTTAGAGAAAGTAATTATTTTATAGCAGAAATATATACAATATTTACTATTTCCCCAAAACTGTAAATTAATATGTTAATTATTGTTGTTCAGTTACTGAGACATGTCTGACTCTTTGTGACCGCATGGGCTGCAGGCTTCCCTGTCCTTCATTATATTTCCTGGAGTCTGCTCAAACTCATGTCCATTGAGTAGAGTAGTTTTTCCAGTAATCATGTACAGATGTGACAGTTGAATCATAAGGAAGGCTGAGCACTGAAGAATTGATTCAAATTGTGGTGTTAGAGAGGACTCTTGAGAGTCCCTTGGACAGCAAAGAGATCAAAACAGTCAGTCTTAAAGAAATCAACCCTGACTATTCATTGAAAGGACTGATGTTGAAGTTCTTTCAGCTGAAGTTGAAGAATACTTTGGCCACCTAATGGGAAGAGATGACTCATTGGAAAAGACGCTGATGCAGGGAAAGATTGAGGGTGAACGGAAAAGAGGTCAGCAGAAGATGAGATAGTTAGATAGCATCACCGACTCAATGGACATAAATCTGAGCAAACTCGGAGAGATAGTGAAGGACAGAGGAACCTAGCGTGCTACAGTCCATGGGGTCACAAAGTGTCAGACATGACTTCGCGACTGAACGACAACAATAAATGCTGGAGAAGGTGTGGAGAAAAAGGAAGCTTCCTACTCTGTTGATGGGAACTTAAACTGGTACAACCACTATGGAGAACAGTATGGAGTTTCCTTAAAAATCTAAATACAGAATTACTATATGATCCTACAATTCCACTCCTGGGCATATGTCTGGAAGAAACACTAATTTGAAAAGATAACTACATCCCAATGTTTATAGCAGCACTATTTACAAGAAAGTGGAAAGTGAAATGAGAGTGGAAGTTGCTCAGTCATGTCCAACTCTTGGCGATCTCATGGACTGTACAGTCCAAGGAATTCTCTAGACCAGAATACTGGAATGGGTAGCTTTTCCCTATTCCAGGGGATCTTCCCAACCCAGGGATTGAATCCAGGTCTCTCACATTGCAGGTAGATTCTTTACCAGCTGAACTATATATATATATATATATATCAGTTCAGTTCAGTTGCTCAGTCGTGTCTGACTCTTTGCGACCCCATGAACTGCAGCACGCCAGGCCTCCCTGCTCATCACCAACTCCCGGAGTTCACCCAAACTCATGTCCATCGAGTCAGTGATGCCATCCAGCCATCTCATCCTCTGTCGTCCCCTTCTCCTCCTGCCCCCAATCCCTCCCAGCATCACAGTCTTTTCCAATGAGTCAGCTCTTCACATGAGGTGACCAAAGTATTGGAGTTTCAGCTTCAGCATCAGTCCTTCCAATGAACACCCAGGATCGATCTCCTTTAGGATGGACTGGTTGGATCTCCTTGCACTATAAGGGACTCTCAAGAATCTTCTCCAGCACCACAGTTCAAAAGCATCAATTCTATGGTGCTCAGCTTTCTTCACAGTCCATATATGCATGTATGTATATATATATATATATATGTATGTATATATATATATATATAATGGAATATTACCCAGCCATAAAAAAGAATGAAATAATGACATTTGCAGCCATATGTATGGACCTAGAGATTATCATATTAAGTGAAATAAATAATAATAAAAGACAAATCTGAAAAAATAATACAAATGAACTTATTCACGAGACAGATTCATGGACATAGAAAACAAACTTATTAAAAAGGGAAGAGATAGAGGGTTAAATTAGGAGTTTAGGATGAACATGTACACACAACTGTATATAAAATAGATAAACAAAAAAAGACCTATTGTAAAGCCCAAGGAAATATTCTCAATATCTTATATTAACCTGGGCTTCCCGTGTGGCTCAGCTGGTAAAGAATCTGCCTGCAGTGAGGGAGACCTGGGTTTGATCCCTGGGTTGGGAAGATCACTTGGAGAAGGGAAAGCCTACCCACTCCAGTATTCTGGCCTGGAGAATTCCATGGACTGAATAGTCCATGGGGTCACAAATAGTCGGACATGACTGAGGACTTCCACTTTCTCTATAATAACCTATAATGGAAAAGAATCTGAAAAAGAAAGCATATAATACATAGATATAACTGGATCACTTTGCTGTAATATTGAAACTAATGCAGAATTGTAAATCAACTCTACATCTATTTAAGAAAAAGAAAAGAAAAAAATCCATTGTAAGAATGCTTGTCTATATGACAATGGAAAGCAAGCCATTTTCAGTTATATACTCTGACTCTGTAGTGAAAGAAGGTAATATTTTTTAGACAAAAGCTATTTAAGAAGCACTGTACACATATTCTCTCATTATTCATAAAACAACCCTATAAATCAGACTCGATATCAACTCAAGATAAAAATCATAAGAATTTTCAGTGCTAAATAATTACTGTCCTACTATGTGGTAAATAGTAGATCTGGGAATTGAACTCAAGTCTACTGAACTCCAATGGCTCTGTGCTTTCCACTATCGCCTGCTGCCTGAAGTGTGAAGTTTCCTCTACCTTAAATTTTCTACCAAACATTTCTGATCATCACCATAATTTCTTCATAAATATAATGAATGCAAAACTCCTGTCCAGTTTTCATTTTCAAATTTGCATTTTTCTTACTTTTCAGTTCTACGTTTGATGTCTTATTAATAATTTTAAGACTAGAAATGTTTATTAATAATTAATTTCTCCAGTTTCAATCCCATATTGTGATATTTAGTAAATTTTCTAAGCAAATGATGAAAAATAAAGATACACATCATTAATGACTTTTGAATTACAAAGGGAAAAAAGCAAATTCTTGATTTGAAAATATAAAGTGATGGGCTTCCCTGTTGACTCAGATGATAGAGAATCTGCCTGCAATGCAGAAGACCCAGGTTCAGTCCCTCGGTCAGCAAGATCCCCTGGAGAAGGGAATGGCTACCCAGGATTCTTATCTGGAGAATTCAATGCACAGAGGAGATTAGTGGGCTACAGTCCACGGGGCTGCAAAGAGTTGGACACCACTGAATGACAAACATTTTCACTTTTCTATTAAGAACTACTGAAAAGTTATTTGCACTTTACTCAGATGGAAATTTTTACTCCTAGACCTAAATAATTACTACTTTGCCTTTCTTTGAAAATATGATTTTCTCCACTAAAGTTAATTTACCTGTGTCTATTTTTCTAGTCACCAAACCAAATAATGGTGTGTTGATAGTATGAGGGTTTTGAGGTAAAAAATATTAAACACAAACAAAATTATGACTTATTTATTCTATTTCAAGAAAACATTCATTTTTTGACAATATTAGAAAGAGTTAAACCTTCATTCTTTAATTAATACTTCACAGGTAAATTATATGGCAGGAACAGCCTGAACCTATATTCTAAATCCAGCTGTTCCTGCTAAAATTAATGTCTGAAGAATCCTGGGAGGCAGTGGATGATTGAGCCATTAATCAAAAATGTACAGGTTTACTGGGGTTTTCAAGTCTGGCACAATTGTAATTTAGTCATCATCAGTTTCCTGAGAAATATAGCTGCTGCTGCTGCTAAGTCACTTCAGTCGTGTCCGACTCTGTGTGACCCCATAGATGGAAGCCCACCAGGCTCCCCCGTCCCTGGGATTCTCCAGGTAAGAACACTGGAGTGGGTTGCCATTTCCTTCTCCAATGTTTGAAAGTGAAAAGTGAAAGTGAAGTCGCTCAGTCGTGTCCGACCCTTAGTGACCCCACGGACTACAGCCTATCAGGCTCCTCCATCCATAGGATTTTCCAGGCAAGAATACTGAGGTGGCTTGCCATTGCCTTCTCCGGAGAAATATATCTAGACAAGAAGAATTAAATAAAATTCTTGATTAAACAAAATAAGGGTTTTCTAATACTGACTTGATTCATTGGATCCTTCTTAGAATCTCTGTCTCTTTGCCATGCATACAATGTTTCTCATCATTTGACATATACTAGTGAAGGGAAGGAAAGAAGGAAGGAAGACTTAGGACTATAAAATGAAAGCAAAAGGATCTGAAGCAAACTTATAGACACTCATCCTTGATTTGTGATCCTAAAATATACCCCTCACTTGATATATATTTAAATTAATCTGCTATGCATTTATAAAATGCAGTATAAAACTTTATACTTTGTTCTGCTTTCAACCAAGATGTAAAAACATGGACCATATTTGTCATCTTCCTAGAAACAATTTTTAAAACTTGGAAAAATATATAAAATAATGGTTTTCAAAATTTTGGACATCAATTATTCCTCAGAGATAGAAACGAAGAAAATGAGCAATATAATTATTTTGCCTTCCAGTTTAGAGACAATTTCCAGGCTTAGGACAAAGAGGAAGTACCAAGGTATTAATACATAAGTATTTCACTGAGCTAAAATAAAACGACTTTCTCAGTTTGATAAATTTCAGCTATGGAAAATTTACAAGTAACATCACAGTTAAAGACTATGTTTCAATAATAATAATACACAGAAGAACTGTACAAAAAAGATCTTCCCGACCAAGATAGTCACGATAACGTGATCACTGACCTAGAGCCAGACATCTTGGAATGTGAAGTCAAGTGGGCCTTAGAAAGCATCACTACTAACAAAGCTAGTGGAGGTGATGGAATTCCAGTTGAGCTATTACAAGTCTTGAAAGATGATGCTGTGAAAGTGCTGCACTCAATATGCCAGCAGATTTGGAAAACTCAGCAGTGGCCACAGGACTGGAAGAGGTCAGTCTTCATTCCAATCCCAAAGAAAGGCAATGCCAAAGAATGCTCAAACTACCGGACAATTGCCCTCATCTCACACGCTAGCAAAGTCATGCTCAAAATTCTCCAAGCCAGGCTTCAGCAATATGTAAACCGTGAACTCCCAGATGTTCAAGCAGGTTTTAGAAAAGGCAGAGGCACCAGAGATCAAATTGCCAACATCCGCTGGATCATGGAGAAAGCAAAAGAGTTTCAGAAAAACATCTATTTTTGCTTCATTGACTATGCCAAAGCCTTTGACTGTGTGGATCACAATAAACTGTGGAACATTCTGAAAGAGATGGGAATCCCAGACCACCTGACCTGCCTCTTGAGAAACCTGTATGCAGGTCAGGAAGCAACAGTTAGAACTGGACATGGAACAACAGACTGGTTCCAAATAGGAAAAGGTGTACGTCAAAGTTGTATATTGTCACCTTGCTTATTTAACTTATATGCAGAGTACATCATGAGGAACGCTGGGCTGGAAGAAGCACAAGCTGGAATCTAGATTGCTGGGAGAAATATCAATAACCTCAGATATGCAGATGACACTACCCTTATGGCAGAAAGTGAAGAGGAACTCAAAAGCCTCTTGATGAAAGTGAAAGAGGAGAGTGAAAAGGTTGATTTGAAGCTCAACATTCAGAAAACAAAGATCATGGCATCTGGTCCCATCACTTCATGGGAGATAGATGGAAAAACAGTGGAAACAGTGTCAGATTTTGTTTTTTTGGGCTCCAAAATCACTGCAGATGCTGATTGCAGCCATGAAATTAAAAGACGCTTGCTCCTTGGAAGGAAAGTTATGACCAACCTTGATAGTATATTAAAAAGCAGAGACATTACTTTGCCAACCAAGGTCCGTCTAGTCAAGGCAATGGTTTTTCCCGTGGTCATGTATGGATGTGAGAGTTGGACTGTGAAGAAAGCTGATCGCTGAAGAATCGATGCTTTTGAACTGTGGTGTTGGAGAAGACTCTTGAGAGTCCCTTATACTGCAAGGAGATCCAACCAGTCCATTCTAAAGGAGATCAATCCTGGATGTTCATTGGAGGGACTGATGCTAAAGCTGAAACTGCAATACTTTGGCCACCTCATGCGACGAGTTGACTCACTGGAAAAGACTCTGATGCTGGGAAAGGTTGGGGGCGGGAGGAGAAGGGGACGACGGAGAATGAGATGGCTGGATGGCATCACCGACTCTGTGGACATGAGTTTGAGTGTACTCCGGGAGTTGGTGATGGACAGGGAGGCCTGGCGTGCTGTGATTCATGGGGTCGCGGAGAGTCGGACACGACTGAGCGACTGAACTGAACTGAACTGAACTGAAGAATATCTACTCTTCAGTTCACTTCAGTTGCTCAGTCGTGTCTGACTCTTTGTGACCCCATGAATCACAGCATGAACTCCTGGAGTTCACTCAAACTCATGTCCATCGAGTCGGTGATGCCATCCAGCCACCTCATTCTCTGTTGTCCCCGTCTCCTCCTGCCCCCAATCCTTCCCAGCATCAGAGTCTTTTCCAGTGAGTCAACTTGTTGCAAGAGGTGGCCAAAGTATTGCAGTTTCAGCTTTAGCATCAGTCCTTCCAATGAACACCCAGGATTGATCTCCTTTAGAATGGACTGGTTGGATCTCCTTGCAGTCCAAGGGACTCTCAAGAGTCTTCTCCAGCACCACAGTTCAAAAGCATCGATTCTTCGGCGATCAGCTTTCTTCACAGTCCAACTCTCACATCCATACATGACCATGGGAAAAACCATAGCCTTGACCAGACAGACCTTGGTTGGCAAAGTAATGTCTCTGCTTTTTAATTCGCTATCTAGGTTGGTCATAACTTTCCTTCCAAGGAGTAAGCGTCTTTTAATTTCATGGCTGCAATCAGCATCTGCAGTGATTTTGGAGCCCCCAAAATAAAGTCTGACACTGCTTCCACTGTTTCCCCATCTATTTCCCATGAGGTGATGGGACCAGATGCTATGATCTTAGTTTTCTGAATGTTGAGCTTCAAGCCAACCTTCTATTAACATTGTACAGGTGGTACTATTAATAGTCTAAGCAGTAAAGCAAGATAAAAGTTAAAGATATTCATATTGGAAAGGAAGAAGCAAAATTCTCTTTACCCATGTATGCCATAATTACCTATAGAGAAAATCTGATGAAATCTACTGAAAAATTACTAGAATAAATGTATTAACCAAGGTTGCAGAATACAAGATCAACATACAAAAACAAATATATTTCTATTACTAACAATGAGTAATCAAAAACTGAACTTTAAAACAATCTTATTTATATTAGCAAAAAATATATAAAGTGCTTAGGGATAAATCTGAAAAAATATATGCAAAACCCACATACTGAAAATGATAAAGCAAATACAATAATTAAACAAGATCTAAATAAGTAGAGAGATATACACAATGTTTATGGATTGGAAGATGCAATGTTTATAAAATGCCAATTCTTGATAACTTGATAATAAATTCAGCCAACTATCAATCAAGATCCCAGCAAGCTTGATTAGAACAATGTAAAGTAATTGAGGAAAGCAACAGAATAGGAAAGACTAGAAATCTCTTCAAGAAAATTAGAGATACCAAGGGAGCATTTCAAGCAAAGATGGGTACAATAAAGGACAGAAATGGTATGGGCCTAACAGAAGCAGAAGATATTAAGAAGAGGTGGCAAGAATACACAAGAACTATACAAAAAGTATCTTCACATCCCAGAAAATCATAATAGTGTGATCACTCACCTAGAGCTAGACATCCTGGAATGTGAAGTCAAGTTTCCACAGTTTCTGCATCTATTTGCCATGAAGTGATGGAACCAGATGCTATGATCTTAATTTTTTGAATGTTGAGTTTTAAGCCAACTTTTTCACTCTCCTCTTTCATTTTCTTCAAGAGGCTCTCTCTGCCATAAGGGTGGTATCATCTGCATATCTGAGGTTATTGATATTTCTCCTAGCAATCTTGATTCCAGCTTTTGCTTCATCCAGCCTGGCATTTCGCATGATATACTCTGCATATAAGTTAAATAGCAGGGTGACAATATTCAGCCATGACATACTCCTTTCCCAATTTGGAACCAATCTGTTGTTCCATGTCCAATTCTAACTGTTGGTTCTTGACACGCATACAGATTTCTCATGAGGCAGGTCAGGTGGTCTTGCATTCCCATCTCTTCAAGAATTTTCAGCAGTTTGTGGTGATCCACACAGTCAATGGCTTTGGCATATAAAGCAGATGTTTTTCTGGAACTCTCTTGCTTTTTCGATGATCCAGTGGATATTGGCATTTTGATCTCTGGTTCCTCTGCCTTTTCTAAATCCTGTCCAACTCTTTGGGACCCTATGGACTGTAGCTGGCCAGTCTCCTCTGTCCATGGGATTCTCTAGGCAATAATGCTAGAGTGGGTTGCCATTTCCTTCTCCAGGGGATCTTCCTGACCCAGGGACTGAACCTGAATCTCTTAAGTCCCCTGCATTGGCAGGTGGGTTTTTTACCAGTAGCGCCACCTGGAAAGCTAGTGCCTAATAATTGATTCTTTCAAATTGTGGTGGTGGAGAAGGTTCTTGAGAGTTGCTTGAACAGCAAGGAGATTAAACTAGTCAATTCTAATGGAAATCAAGTCTGAATATTCTTTGGAAGAACTGATGCTGAAGCTGAAGCTCCAGTCCTTTGGCCACCTGATGCTAAGAGCCAACTTATTGGAAAAAGATCCTGAAGCTGGCAAAGATTGAGGGCAAGAGGAGAAGGGGGCAAGAGAGGATGAGATGGTTGGATGGATTAATCAATTCAATGAACATGAGTTTGAGCAAACTCCAGGAGATAGTGAAGGACAGGCTAGCCTGGTGTGCTGCAGTGCATTGGTTTGAAGAGTGTCAGACATGATTGAGGGACTGAACAACAAGAATAATCTGATTATAAATTTAAATATAAATGCAAAGAACCTAGAATAGGTAAAGCGCTTTGAAATAAAAGTAAATTTAGAGGACTTGTTACCTGACTTAAATACATATTATAAATTTATAGTAATCAAGACCATTTGATACTGATCCTGTTGTTTAGTCACTAAGTCATGTCTGACTTTTTGGGACCCCATGACCATCCTCCTCTGTCCATGGGATTTCCCAGGCAAAAATACTGGAGTGGGTTGCCATTTCCTTCTCCAGGTGATCTTCCTGCCAGGAATCTGTGTCTCCTGCATTGGCAGGCAAATTCTTTAGCACTGAGTACCAGGGAAGCTTGATATTGATGTAGGAATAGACAAATAGATAAACAGGCAAGACACAAAGTCAAAAAAAGGCTCACACATATACGGTCAATCAATTTTTTACAAAGATGCCAGGTCAATCAAGTGGATAAAGAATAGTCTTTTCAACAAAGGAAGCTGAGAGAGAAATCACAATGTATCATTTAGACTGGCTCAAAAATAACTACTATATTATATAATTATATAATCATTATATATATAATTGTGTTCAAGCATACTGAATGTCCAGGTCTCACTTCCACACATGACCACTGGGAAGACCTTGACCATACAGATCATTATCGGCAGAGTAATGTCTCTGCTTTTTAACACACTGTCTAGGTTTGTCATAGCTTTCCTGCCAAGAAATAATTGTCTTCTGATTTCATGGCTGCAGTCACCATCTGCAGTGATTTTAGAGCCCAACAAAAGGAAACCTGTCACTACTTCCACCTTTTCCCTTCTATATGCCATGAAGTAATGGGGCTGGATGCCATGGGAGAGCTGGACCGTAAAGAAGGCAGAACCCCAAAGAATTAATGCCTTTGAACTGTGATGCTGAAGAAGACTCCTGAGAATCCCTTGAACAACAAGGAGATCAAACTAATCAATCTTAAGGGAAATAAACCCTGAATACTTGTTAGGAGGTCTGATGCTGAAGCTCCAGTATTTTAGTCATATGATGCAAACAGTCAACTCATTGGAAAAGTCCCTGATCCTGGGAAAGATTGAGGGCAGAAGGAGAAGTGGGCATCAGAGGATGAGATGGCTTGATGGCATCACCAAGGCAATGGACATGAACTTGGGCAAACTTCAGGAGACAGTGAGGGATAGGGAGACCTGGTGTACTGCAGTCCATGGAGTTGCAAAGCGTTGGACACGACTAGGTGACTGAACAACAATATACTGAATGTAGGAAATCAATAAACAACTTCACTGAAACGAATGAATGCCCACAGCATAATGACATAAGTATGAGTCTATTGGCTAATAGGTGAATTCCTGAGCTGTGTTTTCACTGTCTTCCCTAACTTGGAATAGGTCCCTCATACTTGGTCAACCTTAGTGCCATACACAAATTCTCTGCTTCAATTAAATCATTATCCTCCCTGGCCTCTTCCACACACATCAGTTCCTACCACAATACATGTTTGCCTCTGAGTAAAAACCTCTTTAACTTTCCCTTTAAGCCACTTCCATCCTTTAATATTAATTTCCTTATCCTAAGTGATTACTTTATCTGGAAAATAATGATTCTTATTTCTATGGTGGGAAGACATTGGAGAAAATTCAGACCAAAGGAAGGCTGGGGAAATCTAGAAATACATTTTGTAGGCACTTAGCCATATCTTCAACATATAGATTTATTAATTACTGAGGTATCAAAATTACCAAGCAGTGTAGATATATCTTTCCTCAAACCGTGGGGCTTCCCCGGTGGCTCAGATGGTAAAGAATCTACCTGCAATGCTGGAGACCCAGGTTCGATCCCTGGGTTGGGAGGATCCCCTGGAGAAGGGAATGGCTGACCATTTCAGTATTCTTGCCTGAAGACTTCCATGGAGAGAGGAGCCTGGTGGGCTACAGTCTGTGGGGTCACAAAGGACATGACTGAGTGACTAACACTAAAGTAGAAACTAATAGGTACATGTTTCATCAAGCCATATGTTTATATCACAATCAGTCATTTTGGAATGTCTTTATCAGTTTTCACTCCTGTCTGTCAACAATTAAATATGTAAGTAACTTATAATCTCCTCAGGTCAGAAAGCATTTTGTATTCATTATATACTTAGCTTTGAGCTAGACACATCAACCTGAGTGTATCTTGCCCTTCTATCCATGCCACTTTCATTCTTGATTCATCATCTCTTGTCTGGACAATATCAGAAGCTTCCAAACTAATCTCTCTGCTTCCTGCCTTTCTACACTAACCCATCCTTTATATGCCTAGGGAATGGCACTTCTTAAACACATAAATTGCCTACTTAAAACCTTGTTATGCTTGCTCATCTTCTGAAAGATAAAGTCCCAAGTCCTTTACACAGCCTATAAAGCCCTCAAATACATACCCTTTCTCCCTGTTTCACTTGTTTCTCTCTCACTCTAAAATGTGAGCTATTCTCTTCTTCACCTTCCAGAGTTCCCATCTACGTTTTTTCAAGCTTCCTTAGACTCTTCTGCCTCCCCCTAACACACATGCACACACTCCCACCCAAAATAATTCACACTCCCTGCTCTTTCTGGTATTGACTTTCTCTCAAATACCTCCTCAAGCACTTCCTCCTCTCTGAGAATTTCTTAGACCCTCCCAGATCTATCCCTTGATGACATCAACTTCTTATGTATCTTTCATTGTAAGATTAAGAGCAGGAAAGATGGTATTTGTGTATTTCCATGTTCTAGCTAATGGTAGATGACCTATATAAATTTGTTGACTCCACAAATGGAATTATCCTTAATAAACAGTTTTCATTTGCTACAGGCATATTTTGGTTACAGGTATCAGTAACTCTAATATAAGCATAAGGAAAACTTTATGAGGTTATCTAGCCACGGAGAGCAAAGGGGAAACTTTGCTGAGTTTGAAAAACAGTAAGACCAAATTATGTATTCCAACATGTAAATATATACACCAAATTTGTAAAAATGTCCAATAAATAAATAGAGAACAGCCAAGAAATGTATTAAATGTCCGCAACAGTCCTCAATTCTTCAAGAATTTCTCAATTCATCCAATCACTCCAAAGTTATTAAAATTTTAGTGTTAAGACTTAACATCTCTACATTTTAGAAAGTAACCTAGCCCTCTGTAATACATCAGTTGGTGCCACTTTCTCTGACTGAGAACAAGAGGAAATCTTCCCACTTCACTCTACTATGTGAACACAGGAGCTATTTTTCTAGTTATATGCAGAAGAAGTAACCATCTAAATTTGGTGAGAGATTGTATATATAATTTTGAAGTCAATCATCTTTCTCTTCTAAGAAAATACACAATAGCCCTAAAATGTTCATACTTTTGAAAAAACTCACATAAAAATAGGTAATAATGATTTCTTAGTTTTTGGCTAGCTCTAACCTAACATTTTGAGATAATGAGATTTTTTTGACTTACTTTGGGGAAAGTTCTGCTTAAAGTTGTAGATAACCACAAAATATAAGATCATAAAGTGAGAAAACTTTGGAATACTTATTGGAGTTTGGAGAATGCAATCAAGTACTTTGTGCAAGTAGACAATGCTGTGCTTACCCATTTTTTTCCCTCCCCAACCCCCTTGGGTTCACTGCAAGCAACATTCATTGTGATTGACTAAGACATTCACATAAAATGCTTCTGCAAGCCGCCATAACCCTCACTAGGCAATATGGTCAGAAAAATATTTTTATAAACTCTTGACTTAAAAATCATAGTCTTTATTGAAAAATCATTACAAGGCTAAAATGAAAAGAAGACTTTCAATAAATGTATAATCATTTAGAATAGATTTACCACAAATGACAGATTTAATAATAGGAATGATATACTAAGACAGCTAGGATCTGGAAAACAAAACCTGTTGAATTTTGGGCAAGTTACAACATGATGAAATACAGTAGAAATGTGTTCAGATAAAAAATTACAAAATCGTAACTTGAAAAAAACAAACTAATCTGCAATCTAACTCTATTTTATTCAAAATGGCTCAGTAATTATCCCTGAAATTTCTTACCATAAAGGAAGTCCATGGGGATCTTATGTTTTCCAGAGTTAATAGCATCAGCAATTTCTCCAACTGGAAAGTATTTTCCAGAGTGGAATCTTGAGAGCTCTTGTATATCCTGAGAATCTGAATGATTCTTAAGAAACCAGTTTATCTGCTGAGCAATATCGCTGTGTATCCTATCTCTGAATAATAATATTTGGCAAAATATCATCCTGATTTCTACTAGATGTTTATAATATTAATATCTATATTAATTATTTTAATTTTTCCAATAAAATTATTTCCTTAATTATCCTTCTTTCTTTTCTATTCAGTAATTTAATGCATGATTAAACATTCAATAACTCAACTTTCCAAATTATTTATGCTTCAGAGAAAATGGCACAATGACTAACCAAGTATATTTTTCTTCACCGTATTATATCCACATCAAGGTTAAGCACAACGAAGTATTATAGATGCTATGTTCACTTACTAGTTCATCTAGCTCATGTTTACTGAGTGTGGCTTGTGTCAAGTACTGTGCTAGGTAGACTGATTAATGCAAAACAGACTCCTTTTATACCAGAAGTCCAGTGTATTTATTTACAAAAGGGAAAACTCATGTCTATTATCCTTGGCTGTTCTTATAAGTATAAAATTTCTAAACAAATAACCTCAGTGTCTCTTGATGTGCATAGAATCACAGAAAAGAATTTGATTGTCTTGACTATTTCATCCTGTCTACCATGAAGCCTGATGAAATATTTCTCCCTCACAACAGAATAGATTTCCCTTGTGAATTAAATAACTGTGTCTGCCAGATACATTTTCCCTTTCCCTTAGAATGTGTTTGCTAAATGCTTAAAATTTTTTAATCTACTTTTCTATTATCTAGGAATATTGACCACATCATTATTTCTGAAAGAAAGATTATACAGAACTGCATGAGTTCCATCTTTCCCTAGTCTGGAGATATATTCAGATCTTTCAGAACAGACATGATATCACTCAAGTCTCCAAAGTCAGCACTTATCAAGACATCTTCTCTAAATGTGTTCCTGACAACCCTAAGTTGTCCGTTTTATAAGGGCTTGATGAGGGTGAAAGAGGAAAGTGAAAAAGCTGACTTGAAACTCAACGTTACAAAAAAACTAAGATCATGGCATTTGATCCCATCACTTCAAGGCAAATAGAAGAGGGAGAAGTCCAAGCAGTGAATGATTTTATTTTCTTGGACTCCAAAACAGCTGCAGGTGGTGACTGCAGCCAAGAAATTAAAAGACACTTGCTCCCTGATAGGAAAACTACGACAAACCTAGAGTGTATTAAAAAGCAGAGACATCATTTTTGTAACAAAGGTCCGTATAGTCAAAGCTATGGTTTTTCTAGTAGCCATGTTTGAATGTGAGAGTTGGACCATAAAAAAAACTGAGTGCTGAAGAATTGATGTTTTCTAATTGTGGTGCTGGAGGACACTCCTGGGAGTCCCTTGGACTGCAAGGAGCTCAAAATAGTCAATCCTAAAGGAAATCAATCCTTAGCATTCTTTGGAAGGACTGATGCTGATGTTCCAATACTTCAGCCACTTAAGAGCTGACTCATTGGAAAAGACCCTGATGCTGGGAAAGATTGAAGGCAAAAGGAGATGGGGCAGCAAAGGATGAGACAGTTGGATGGCATCACTGACTCAACGGACATGAATCTGAGCAAACTCTGGGAGATGGTGAAGGACAGGGAAGCCTGGCATGCTACAGTGCATGGGGTCACAAAGAGTTGAACATGACTTAGCAGCCGAACAACAATGTGGTTGCTTTTTACTACTTTTATTCTAAGTGTATATATAACCTTATCTCCAAATCCTAATGCTAGCTTTATGATTCTACATACTGATTGAAGTTTCTGAACTTCTATCATGCTTCTTGGCTTTTATCAGAAAAGTTCATTCTGATAAATAGAAATAAAATATAAAATAATGATATATATACTATTAATACATGCATAAGCCTCAGAAATATGCTAAGTGAAAAAAGCTGTTTCATATTGATATGAAATGTCCAGAATAAATCTATGTAGATAGGAAGCAGAGTAGTGGTGGAGTGGTTGCCAGGGGCTGGGAAAGGAAGGAATGGGGAATAACTGTTTGATAGGTATAAGGTTTTATTTTGAAGTGATGAAAATATTTTGAATTAAAGGTCATAATTGCACAATATTGTTAATGTAGTACATTCCATAGAATTTTTCACTTTAAGTGTGTTTCTTTTTGTTATGAATTTCATCTCAATAAAAAGTATTTAAAAATAAAAGCATGCTAGAGACTAAAGCAGAATAAATGAAACACGGCATAAAAGTAGGACATTAATGAAATAAATAACACACAGACACACAAATTACATTGTGTTATTCAGGTTTAACATGAAAAAATATGGTCATGATATGCTGCTGTGATACAATTGGCTAATCTACTCAGATGTTCTTTCTAGTCTTTGTCATGAAGGAGTGGAAATAGCAAGGTGGTTTTGTTTTGAGAAGTGTTGGTTTGCATGGTTTTCGATGTTTTTATGTAAAGGAGCAAAGCGAGTAACTGGAAATTCAAGTTTGAAGTTTTTGAAATTTACAGTAGTGGCCAAATAACCAATATTTATTTAAGAGTCAATAGATATAGGTGCCAGGTAAGTATATTTAATGAACGAGTATCTAAAAGAGAAAGTATACAGACAATAAAAGCAGTATCCTGGAGACTACATACTTCTGAAAGGAAAGTGTATAAAATAGTCAGAGACACCAATAAAAGTAGATGAGTATATGAGGTCATAGGACAGGACTACTTACAAAATTAAATCAGTAATCATTATATACCTATTTGTCCCAGGCTCCAGAGATGTAGCAAGGAACAATTATATGTGCTTAATGAGAGCAAGTATCTTAGTCTGGTTCAATGTTGTATTCCAAGATATAAGCAGATACCTAGGAGATTGTAGTCTCCCTGGTGTGATGTGCTGTTGTATTTAAAGTATATAAGGCAAACACATCTCACACAGAAGAGTATTTTAATAGACTTTTTCAGATATTTGTGAGTGGCCTTCCTCAATACTATATTAAAACTCATCAGGTGGTAGTTGCTGTTTTTTACAGGTTCACCATAGTGTGGAATCTGAAACTATATCAATGAACCTTTAATACTATTTCAATAATAAATTCATTCAGTGTATCTGAACTTTGAATGGAACATCTTATCCATGTATAATTTTCTAACATGCTTGTTTTTCAGTCGCTAAGTCATGTCCGACTCTGCAACTTCATGGACTGTGGCATGTTATATTTGGTCATTTGAAGAATATTGGTTAATTATACAATGTAAAATATATGTATTCTCTAATATCATTTTCAATTTACCAAAAAATATTTAAGTATTGGGAAGTTGTCAGCCCAAAGTGTATAAGTTGCCTACACCTAATTTTCACTTAAAAGTTCACAATTTTTTCATTGATAACAAATGTCAGCTCTTTCTCTGAAATAAAAGGCCTACTATATTTAATTCTGTGACAATATCTGCCAAATACCCAATCAAAATAACTTTATGAGTTTTTCTTTCAAATATTGTAAAAATGGTATATCATGAAAAAAGTGACTAGTTCAATTCATAAACCACACACTCACATAAGTTCTTTTTCTCAAGGAAAAATACCATATTTTGTATGGAGCAGAAGTATTCTATGTATATTTGCCATTGTCATCATTCAAGATATTTAGAAAAACACATATAGTCAAGAGTTGAGATTTAATATACTCAAAATGTTTTAATGCTTTATCAAGGACATTCCTACATTAAACTGGCATTTTGTTTTCTTCAAGTGCTGCTGCTGCTAAGTCACTTCAGTCATGTCTGACTCTGTGTGACCCCATAGACAGAAGCCCACCAGGCTCCCCCATCCCTGGGATTCTCCAGGCAAGAACACTGGAGTGGGTTGCCATTTCCTTCTCCAATGTGTGCAAGTGAAAGTGAAGTCGCTCAGTCATGTCTGACCCTTAGCGACCCCACGGACTGCAGCCTACCAGGCTCCTCCATCCATGGGATTTTCTAGGCAATAGTACTGGAGTGGCTTGTCATTGCCTTCCCCCTCTTCAAGTGCCGGGAAATGAAAAGTAGAAAGACTACTGTTAATAGTCCTACACCATTGCCGTGGCTTGTAATAATGTACATCAGTTTCACCTGCTACAGCTTTTCTATCATGACTGCAAATATCAACACAGTGAAAAGACAAAGAATATCTTACTATTATGGAAATAATTTTGACCTCAATGACTGCTCTGTCCACTGACCACACATGTCTAGAAGTCTTATTGAAATTGTGAATTCTTGTTAGATTTATTTTTTATAATATTTTGGTTATCATATATTTGTGTGTATGCACAGTAAAAGTAAATAATTATATGCTATAATAACATAAAGATTGATATATACCCATTTTCTTTTTTCCTTCTCTGTAATTGTATTGACTGCCACTTCCATATTTGTGCTAAATAATAACAGACATCTCTATTTTATTAATGATTTGAATATAATTTTTCCTAGCATTTTATCCATTGTTCATTACTGTCTGGACCACCAGGGAAGACCTAAAGAATTTAAGGTTATGACAGATATATACTTTTTAACTTTTAATCTAATTTACACATTAATAAATTTTTATTAAGAATGGATATTTAATTTTATTGAATACCTTTGGATCACTTTGGAGTTGCACATGTGATTTTACTTTTTTGGTTTCTTAAGATGGTGATGGACAGGGAGGCCTGGCGTGCTGTGATTCATGGGGTTGCAAAGAGTCGGACATGACTGAGCGACTGAACTGAACTGATGATGAATTATATTATTAGCTTCATAGATATTGAACCATTTTAACATCAAGTGAATATGCCCCATTTAGGTAATTTTAATATGCTGCTTGATTTGGTTAGCTAGTGTTGTATTTAACATATTGGCAACCTGTTTGTGAGTGAGATTGGTCTATAATTTTCATCTAAATTAGCATGTTTATATTTCTTCTTCCTTTTCCTTCCCCCATCTATAATCCAATTTTTGTTGATTATGTCATTTTTTTTAGTACTTTATCTTTTACTACTTTTATATCTCCATTATTCTCTTCATTAGATTCAAATAATTTTTAATAACATTAAATAAGCATACTTCATCACTTCTCACCTTATTTAGAAGATTTTCTTCCAACTTTTGCTACTTAAATCATTCATTATGAAGATTTGAAAGATGTATATGTGTCTTTGGAATTTTAATCTCCACATTTAATTATATTCCAGTCCTTCAGTTAAATAAAAATTATGTTCATTGTTATTTCTTTGGATATAGGTTCTCTTTAACACTTCTGGTATAATATTTGTACTATAGTTTTCTTTTTCAAATATTCATGTGTTGTTGCATGTTCAAAACATTTTTGTTTTATGCCTTTGACTTTGAACAACTTTCCACTTGAAGATACAATTTTTCTTCAAGACTCCCTAAGCCTTGTTCAAAATCTTCTAGTACTAAACATTGTTGATAGAGGACTATGAGAAAAAACTGATGTTTTTTATACTCATATGTAGCAATCTTTTTGCTTGCCTAATGAAGATTTGTGTGTTAATTTTGAAATTTGCAAATTTTAATAAGATATGACATATTGTTAAACATGATATTAAACATAGGTCAATTTCACCTGGAACATATTGTGGCCTTTCAAAATACAGAATTGTTTATTACTTCTTCAATGTATAAGCTTCTTCAAAATTGTTTATTATTTCTTCAATTGTTTATTACTTCTTTAATGTATCTTTCTTCCCTTCAAGGACACCAATGTGTATATCCAATTTACTTTGTCTTAAGTGCCTATGATTTTCTCCTTTTCTAATTTCATTTCTCTCAGGTCTTTCTATTGTCACCTCAATTTCTGCTGCCAGCATCTTGCCCCATCCACAGACACGTCTTACCCTGATCATACTAACCACACTGTAACAAGTTTTCCTACTCCAGCTCTCACTTTTGCCCAAACTACTTTCTACCTTTCTTCTTCCCACAGTAATAGACAATAGCCACAGGTGGCTATAGAACACTTGAAGCATAGCTTATCTGCATAAAATCACATGTGATTTTGAATACTTAGTATAAAATATACAAAATAATCAATAACTTTATATTGATTATATATTGAAATGATGACATGTTAGCTTTATTAAGGTTTATAAAAATTAATCTCACCAGTTTATTTTACTTTTTTTATAATGAAGTTACTTTAAAATTTTAAATAACATATATGGTTGTTTTGGCTCATGATATATTTTATTGAACACCAGTGCTTCATACAGTAACAAAAATAACTTTGTTGAAATATAAGAGCATATCACAAAGTAAACTAAAACTCTCAGATGACTTTCATACTTGAAATCTAATCCAAACTTCTGATCATGACTTATAAGATATTTCATTACTTTATCTTTTCTTATCTGTCTAATTCTACCTTGACCCAAGTACCTTCCCATTTATAACTTTTGTCATGTTAGTTTTCATTCTGTTTTTTGAACACACAAAATCCTTTGTTATCTCAGGACTTGGCATATGCTTTTCTTTCTTATTCAACCACATTTCCTGGTGGGTAAGTAATAAAGAATCCACCTGCCAATGCAGAGACACAGGTTCAGTCCCTGATGCAGGATGATCTCATGTGCAATGCCATAGAGCAACTAAGCCCATATGCCACAACAATTGAGCCTGTTCTCTAGAGCCCAGGAACCACAACTACTGAAGCTCACAAACCCTAGTACCCACACTCTGCAACAAGAGAAGCTGCTGCAATTAAAAGCCCATGGACCACAACTAGACAGTAGCTCCCACTCTCCACAACTAAATGAAAGCACCCACAGCAATGAAAACCTAACACAGTCAAAAATAAATAAATAAAATTATTTAAAAAACCAACAAAAAATACACTTTCCCTCATGCTCAAGTAGCAGCTCATTTCCTTCTTTTTAGTCTCAGCTCACTGCCACATTTTGGAAAAGTATCCTTTGGCTACACAACATAAATAATCCTTTATGATTCCCTATATCATTCCTGCATTAACTCATAACAATCTGCAAATATTATACATAACATAACAATTAGGGACAATCTGTGATGATTCCAAGGTATTTTCAAGTCCTGAAAATCATTTCTCCCTACAGTTTGCCACTTTTCAAATCAATGGATGGGAATCAGGGGAAGAGCTGATGCTACTGAGAACACAGCATTCTTATCTCAACTTTAAACTTCAAAGATAGTTTCTTTTTAAATTCATAAGAAAAAAAATAGTCATTAACGTAACCAAAGGAAAAGATACTTACTGTTTTACTCCTGAAATATATCAAGAGCCAGCCCTTGTGAATATGGTAACACAATAATATTAGAAGTCAAAAGGATTCCATCTAATTCACATTGGAAAAAGAAGTAAGGATGTCTGGGGTACAATATAAGGCTGAAGAGTATATACTAATAGCATCTTAAGAACCAAAATATTATTAATTGAATCAGCCAAAGAAAACCATTAAGCTTTGAAATTCTCCCAGAGAAGCCCTAGAAAGCATATTGAAAAGCAGAGACATTACTTTGCCTACGTAGGTCAGTATAGTCAAAGCTATGGTTTTTCCAGTAGTCTTGTATGGATGTGAGAGATGGACAATAAAAAATGCTGAACACTGAAGAATCAACGTTCCTTCGAACTGTGGTGCCAGAGAATACTCTTGAGAGGCCCTTGGACAGCAAGGAGATCGAACAAATCAATCCTAAGGGAAATCAACCTTGAATATTCATTGGAAGGACTGATGTTGAAGCTGAAGCTCCAATACTTTGGCCACCTGATGCGAAGAGCCGACTCATTGGAAAAGACCCTGATACTGGGAAGGATTGAAGGCAGAAGGAGAAAGAGATGACAGAGGATGAGATGGTTGGATGGCATCACCGATTCAATGGACATGAGTTCGGGCAAACTCTAGGAGATGGTGAAGGACAGAGGAGCCTGACATGCTGCAGTCCATGGGTCACAAAAGAGTGGAACACAACCGGGTGACTGAACAGCAACAGAGAACCCAAGTTCACCCACCAGAAATCAATGAGTGTAGGAATTATACCACATCGGGTCATCACAACAGGACTAGTGATGAGGCAGTGGATTTCTGTTCCAAGGCTCCCTTGTCTACTTCTGGGAGATCAAGAATTCCCATCCTCTACCCCAGTCACCTTAAGAGAGAGAGGAGGAAGAAACTTGGAAATAATGCATTTTTACTGAGAAGAGAATGAGATAAACTACTGAAAAATTGCAGAGATAAATTTGCCACTTTAAAATACCTTCACTGCAGCTCATGAAGATGAATTCATGAAGTTTAGATAAATCAGAGACAATACTATCCATGTGCACTTTTTATTCTAGCTTTCTAACCAAAACCTAGGCACCATTGGTATGAACTAAGTCTTCTTCATCAACATTGTATACTCAGCAGTTAGTATAGAGTCTGGCATTCGCAGGTATTCAGTACTATAAGCAGAAGGTAGGAAGGTCAGTCAGAGATGTGATAACAGAAACAAAGGTTTAAGTGATGTTCTTTGAAAATGTAGGAAACAGTCAAGAAAGCAGAAATGCAGCTTCCTCTAGAAGCTATTTCTCCCTAGGGCATCCAGGAGGAGCACAGTTCTGTCAGTAACTTAATTTAAGCACATTAAGACCTACTTTGGACTTCTGACTTCCAAATCTGTAAAATAACAATTAAGCATTGCTTTAAGCCACTAAGTATGTAATCACAGACTTGTTACAGAAGCAACAGGAAATTAGTATAGATTCTCAGTGAATGAATAAATTGCTGTTGTTCAGTCACTGAGTCGTGTCCAACTCTTTCATGTTCAATGTCTAATCTGATGACTTCCAATAATCTTAGTATCTTAAATGTATCTTAAAAATTAAAATTTTCTACTGAATGAAGGTTTTTAATCACACTACACAGTTAATAGTGTACAGACTCCAGAGTGCATTTCTATATTATACTAGTTTAAGTACTGGTAGAACACTAAATTTACATAGCTTATGCTCAGAAAATAATACCAGAAGGTAAAATTATAGTTAATCATACTCTTTAGTATTTGAGTTTGTATCAAGAGTACATTTGTATTGCTAGGATGGCTTTTATATACTCCAATAAATTGTTTTATAATTTCATAACAGTTGCCAATCTTTTGTATTTATCACACTAAAGCTTCTTTATATTTTCAGGAAATATTTAACTAGTCATAAGGAAGAACTTTCATTAATCTCTTGTGCTTAGTTACAAATGCATAGTCTTGCCAAAGGAGAAGATGATATGCATAATTCCAGAATAACAGGATAAATTTAGGAAGTTAACATTCACTTAATTGTTTACAAAAATATTCATTTATGTGGAAAGCTGGGTAATAAAGTATTTGCTTGAAAAGTCACTGAGTACTTGTCAGAAGGTCTGGAGAAATAGCACTTTCAGAGTCAGAGATTAAAGATAATTTAATCAGTATTGTTGACTGAATAATAGATGATAAATGAAAATATACATTAAATTCTAATATAACCCAATGGTAAATATGAGTCCATTTAAAAACAATGAATTTATGAATGCATTTGAGTCAGTTCTAATGAGGTGGATGAACCAAGAGCCTATAATACAGAGAGAAGTAAATCAGAAAAACAAATATCGTATACTAATGCATATATATGGAATCTAGAAAGATGGTACTGATGAAATTATTTGCAGGGCAGCAGTGGAGACAGAGACATAGAGAACAGACTTACAGACATAGAGGGAGAGGAAGGAGAGGGTAGGATGTATGGAGAGAATAACCTGGAAACTTGCATTACCGTATGTAAAATAGATAGCCAGTGGGAATTTGCTGTATGACTCAGGGAACTCAAAATTAGACTCTGTAACAACCTAGAAGCCCTGGAGAAGGAAATGGCAACCCTCCCCAGTGTTCTTGCCTGGAGAATCCCAGGAACGGGGGAGCCTGGTGGGCTGCCATCTATGGGGTCACACAGAGTCGGACATGACTGATGGGACTTAGCAGCAGCAGCAGCAACAACCTAGAGGGGTGGAATGGGGAGGGAGATGAAAGGCAGGTTTAAGAGGGAGGGGACATATTTATGCCTAAGACTGATTCATGGTGATATTTGGCAGAAACTTACACAATTCTCTAAAGCAATTATCCTTCAATTAAAAAATGAGTGAAAGTCACTCAGTCATGTCCAACTGTTTGTAACCTCATGGACTATACAGTCCATGGAATTCTCCAGGCCAGAATACTGGAGTATTCTCTTTCTGATACTGGAGTATACCCTTCTCCAGTGAATCTTCCCAACCCAGGGATCGAACCCAGGTCTCCTGCATTGCATGTGGATTCTTTACTAGCTGAGCCACAAGGGAAGCCCCAATTTAAAAATAAATAAATTTAAAATTAAAAAAATGAATTTAAAAATATCCATTAAAGTGCACAGATACTGTATAAAGAAGATAATTTAAATATTTCTAGTTATAGGACCCCATGTTTCTCAACATACTGATTTTGCTGTAAATAGCTGAAAATGTAATCACTCCACTTCAGAGTGCTGAAATGACTAGCAAAATGACTTTTTATCCAAGTAAAATTCATTGTAAGTCCTAATTGCAAACATCATCTTTTCTGCCTCAGACTTTATTTTTCCTTATCCTTGGATTCTAATAGTGTTCTTGCTCTCGCACTCTCTCAATTTTGTCCTATTTTAAAGTTAGTTGAGCCTAAAAAGAATTGAATATGACACAGATATCATACAAAATGTTCCTCATAATTTTAACTGACAGTCTAATGGAGAATCTAGTCCACCCTTATAGAACTGTGATGAGATAAATGGATTAGTGCAGAGTTCATAGTCAATTTATTAATATTTCTCATAGGGCCAATAATTCCATAGTATTCACATGTCTATTAACCCCAAATGTTAGCCTGCAACAATCTGTTTAGCATCTACCCTTTCTGGATAGGTGGAAACTTTTGTTCTTGAAAATAAAATGAAATAGTATGAAAGCAAGAACAGTACAAAGATGAAAAAGGTAATTGAAAAGGGGAGGGAAAAAATCAGGTTACTCTCAACTGATCGATTATCTTTTTGAAATGTCCTTCAGTAGGGCAGATTTATAAGCATAGGATTTTACTACTTCAATATTAGAATGATTAATATTGAACTAACTAAAGATTAGTTCACCATTAGTATGATGATATTTTTTTGCCAAAATCATATTTTCTAAATTGTCACACATATTTAGGAATTTAAGGATGACAAGCACTAAAAAAGACAAAAAACCTGCAAACTTCTGTATAAATGATTATAAAAAATTGTCTTCATTGATAAGACTTCATTAACTCCACTAAACAATAACTAAGTCTTCCCTAATAGCTCAGTTGGTAAGGCATCTGCCCACAATGTGGGAGACCTGGGTTTGATTCCTGGATTGGGAAGATCCCCTGGAGAAGGGAAAGACTACCCACTCCAGTATTCTGGCCTAGAGAGTTCCATGGACTGTATAGTCCATGGGGTCGCAAAGAGTTGGACATGACAGAGTGACTTTCACTTCATAAGCAATAACTAAAAATTACCATGGACAGAGGAGCCTAATGGGCTATAGTCCATGGGGTCGCAAAATAATCTGGTCGCAAAAAAACAACTAAACAACAACAAGCAATAATTAAGTATCCTGTTTTAGGCAGTCAATGAATGATTGTCCATGTATGTATCTGTGGGTTCTTTTGAAAATAGACCTATCTGTTCACTAATGTATTAATTCATCCAATTTAAGCATATATTGAGAGAAGAGTCTGACTCTAATTTATATGATATGTTATGGTATAATCTTTGATAATTCCCAAGAAAGCGCTATTTTAGGTCTACACTTAACTAATATTTTACTTTCTGCATCCACAGTGATAGATTTAGAATTCTTTTTATCTCCAGAATCAGAGAAAAAAATTTTTTAAAAACTTTAAATTTTATTAGATATTTAAACTGTTCAAATTATGAGAATATTTACTTGAATGCATATATTTATGTTGTCTGTTTAAATGCTGAAAAAAGGTATAAACTCATTTACTTTCATAAAATAAAAATACAACAGAAAATGATCACACAGCAGTATCAGCATAAATGTAAAACAAAATTAGTGACTCTGTATTATTAAAAATGCACTGTAAAAAACTACTTTCATGTAAGTATTAGCACCTTTTAATGTTAGTGACAACATATTAAAATTATTGATTTAAAACAATGAATTGAAAAAGGCACAAGGAAAATACAGTATTAACTGCTAGCTTTGATCTAGCTTTTAATCTTCTTTCATGTTTATTTTATCTTAATATGGCCTATTCAGTCTATTGTTGCTTGATAAGTATGTGTCTTATTTGATAGCAGACAGCCCAGGTATATTAAGTTTAAAATGCAACTAGACAATAAAATGACAGATTATTTAGTAAGTATAAATACCCCTACATACTTGAAGTCTTGTTTTTCACTGCTAACAGGGAATTAAAATTTTAACTTTCCTTTGTCCCTTTGTCTAAGTTCAGAAAATATGGTGGAAATATATGCAGCATTCTGTGGATTTGTTAGCAATGAGGTGAGGGGAATGATTGTTTTTAAAACACAAGACATTTTCCTCACTAATTTTCCTTCTTAAAAATCCTTGACCTTTCACAAATTTGCATGATACATGTAGATGTTTTTCTGGTGTTTTGTTTCCCTTTGAAATATTTCAAGAGCCATTCTCATTTCATCAGAAGATTTTCTCCTATTAATAGCCTCTCAACAACCAGAAATAGAATATGGGGAAGCCTTCCTTGGTTTTAGCTTCAGTGAAGCATTTTAATTCTTTTTAAAATGCTCCATGTCACCTCCTGATGGAAAATGTATGTCTGCATTTGGCATTTTTCTATTTTCTCTTAATATTGCTTAAGTAGAACATTTCATCCTAGCTACCCTTTTGATCTAGATTCTGTTTTCATGTTTATTGGAGTCCTGGCGTGCTGTGATTCATGGGGTCGCGGAGAGTCGGACACGACTGAGTGAACTGAACTGAACTGAACTGAACGTGGATATATTCTGATAACAATCTTCCCCTACTGAGGAAAAAATTAGCACAGATCAATTTCTTTTCTCTTTAGCTACTAAGTTTTGTTCAGTTTTAGATTCCTGTTTCTTCAAGAAATTTATGATCTGTAAGCTGAGCATACTCTTTTTCCATACATTTTTCCTATTAATTAAATTAGCCAGGAACACACAAGCATGGCTGCTTTTGGGTAGAAGTGGCACCACAAGATATCAACTGCAAAATAATTTTCCATGATCAGTTCATTTTACAGAAAGTTGACAAACATCTGTGTGTCCATCCTGACGCATCAATATGGTTTGGTTACTTGCAACTCTTCTGCCACAGCATGACCATTCTTTCCTTTCTTCTTTGGTCTCCCCCTCCTGCGGGCTATAGTGATCACTGATGTTTCAGGCTGAGTACACATCACTGGTGTTAACAGTCTAATGACCTACTGCCCAGACCCTTGAGATTGTCCTCACATCTCAAATGGTCCCCAGGTCCAATAGCATTTACAGTAAAAGGTAAACATTGAGAAATTGTTGTGGAGCTTATGGTTCCTATTACTTGCCAGGAGTATTATAGATTGCTATGGCTTTAAGTTTCTGTTTGAACCTATTAGCTAATTATAAGCAATCAAAATGATGAATATTTCTAGGTCTCTAAAGCATGCTGCATAGACAACTAAAAGTTATAATCTAAAATATCAAAACATGTATTAAAGCAACTCAAATATAAAAATAGTCATGCAAGAGAGATATTAGGAAATTAGTTTATTTCAATTTAATGAGTATTAAATAACTATTCTTCCAAGTACGTTTTTTACTGTCATAGTGAATACAAGCATATGTGAGATATTGATCCTGTACTAAAAAGTTTATATGCTAGCCAGTGACATGGGACTAACATTTAGGAAAGATTAAATTAAAATACAAAGCAGTCCATTTTCGATCAAGTTAAGAGAGAGAGGTAGGTTTAATTTTTAGGAATTAGAGAAATTTCTTAGAGTTATGGGATGAAAGAGCTGCAGAGACCATAGGAATTATCTATTCAAGGCCCATCATTTTGCCAAGGCAGAAAAGAATGTTAAGTGATTTGCTAAAAGACTCAGTTGAGTGCCATAGTAGGTCTAAATATCTGTATTGACTCTTACATGATGGCTGTTTCTAATATAGCAGTTATTCTTGTTGTTCAGTGGCTAAGTCATGTCTGACTCTGCAACCCCATGGACTGCAGCATGCCAGGCTCCTCTGTCCTTCTCTACCTCCCAAAGTTTGCTCAAATTCACGTGCATTGAGTTGGTGATGCTACCTAACCTGCCTTCTTTTCCTTTTGCTTCTAATCTTTCTCAGCATCAGGGTCTTTCCCAATGAGTCAGTGCTTCCTATCAGGCGACCAAAGTATTGAGTTTCAGCAACAGTCCTTCCGATGAATATTCAGGGTTGATTTCCTTAGGATTGATTGGTTTGACCTCCTTGCAGTCCAAGGGACTCTCAAGAGTCTTCTTCAGCACCACAATTCAAGAACATCAATTCTTTGATGATCAGCCTTTTTTATGGTCCAGCTCTCACATCCATACATGACAACAGGAAAAACCATAGATTTGACTCTACGGACCTTTGTTGGCAAAGTGGTAACTCTGTTTTTTAATATGCTGTGTAGCTTTGTCATAGCTTTCCTTCCAAGGAGCAAGCATCTTTTAATTTCATGGCTGCAGTCACCATCCACAGTGACTCTGGAGCCCAAGAAAATAAAATCTGTCACTGCTTCTACTTTTTAATAAAAATTAAAATTAATCAAAATTATTTTTATTATTATATATTAGAATGGCAATTCAATATTTCCTGCTAATTGTTATCTTTTATAAGCATAAAACCTACATTGGTTCAATACTTGAATAGCTTTTGGTTCAATATTCCAGAGTAAATCACATATCAATATAATACTTGTTTTCCTGGGATTTATTGGTTGAGAAAACTGGTGGGAAGTGAAATCCATTTGCCTACTTGTTCCTAGCAGGCTAAGAACTGACTAATGTTTGTTCAGAAATATATCTTCCAGCAATCTCCATGACTTCATCACTTTTCTGCTCTTGAGCTCAAACCCACTTTGGTTTTGACGTAGCCAAAACTCTGTTAAAGCCTGAGGCTACAGAGGGACAGTCAACACTTCACTTTTGGCCTTGGAAAAGAAAAACATGCTGTATTGTCCTTGTAAATTAGTTTTTAAAAAGTATGCAAATTAAGCAGTAAGCTGAATTAAAACATTTTTTGTGCATTCCAAAACCAAACTGCATACTAAATGTCTTGAATATTAAAATATTATGTTTCTTGGATTGGTAACAAAGCACAAACTAAGAAGATGCTAAGGACATGGTTATTTAAAAACAAAACGTTATATTTGTTATTTCCTCTCTTAACAACAAATGTGCTTACAATAGGTTTACTATTAAAATGCTATTCTTATATAATGTGTGAATTAACATATTTATACTTAAAAACACAATGGATTCTAAGATTTACTACAAAGAATAAATAGTTGCATAAAATTTTATATAGAGGCAATGTGAATGGATAAAAAAATGAGCTTAATTAACTTAGCTGATTGTGATCAAAGCCTTGGATCCAGTGTTTTATCTTTAAAATGACTTCAGTGAATTCAGCCTTGGAAAATATGAAGTAATATAGCCCTTCTCTCATTCATTTTGAATCAGAAGTTCAAAATACTAGAGACAGGAATCACTGATATTCAGTGTTTGAAAATCAAGAATAATTTAAGAACAAGAATCCCATGGATTAAGCAAATTATCAAAATCAACATATAATCCATTTTTTTTCAAATACCAAAGTTACTAATTTCATATATAGATATACTGGCTGTGGCAATAGGCAGAACAATGTCCTCTCCTACCCCCAGAGATGCCCATTACCATAATGAATATATTATGATACAATGTAAAGAGGAATTGTGAAAGTGTTAGTCACTCAGTCATGTCCTACACTTGGCAACCCACCAAACTCCTCTGTCCGTGGGATTCTTCTGGCAAGAATATTGAAATAGTTTGCAACACTTTTCTTCAGGGGATCTTCCTGACCAGGGATAGTACCCAGGTGTCCTGCATTACAGGCAGATTCTTTGCTGTCTGAGCCACAAGGGAACCCCCAAAGAGGAATTAAGATTATAGATATTAATAGAAGTAAAGTTACTAATCAGCTGACTTTAAAGATTATCTTGGATTATTTATAAAGGCAAAGAAATGCATTGTTCTTATGTTAGTTTCTTATTGTTGCTGTAATAAACTACTGTAAACTTGGCTTAAAACAACACAAACTTATTACTGTATTAATCAGTGTTTTCCAGAGAAACAATAGCACTTGTGTGCATACATGTATATGTGTGTATACATAGAGAGACTGTTTTTAGGATTTGCTCATATTATTGAGGGTACTGACAAGTCTGAAACCTGCAAGGCAGCCAGGAGGCAGGAGATATAGGAAAGAGTTGCAGCTGGAGTGGAAGACAGTCTACTGGCAGAATTCCATTTTCCTTGCTGGTGTCAGTCTTTGTCTTAAGATCCTCAACTGATTGGATGAGACTCACCCACCTTGAGGTAGATCATTGCCTTTACTGAAATTTTTCTGATTTAAGTGTTAATCTCACCTAGAAAACACCTTCACAGTAACATCTAGATTGGCATGTGACCAAATATCTAAACCCCATGGCCTAGACAACCTGAGACATAAAATTTACCATCACAATGATTGTATATTTCAGAGGTCTGAAATCTGAACTTGGTCTCACAAGGTGCCAAAGTACTGCATTTCTTCTGAAGGCTCTTGAGGGGAATCTGCATTCTTGCTTTTTCCAGGCTGCCCACATTTTTTGGTTTGTGGCCCTCTTCCATCCCCAAAGCCAACCAATGACTGGATGTCTTTCTCATGCTGCATTTACTAGACATTGACTCTTCCCTACCTCCTGCTTCCACTTTATGGAGCATTCAGTTCAGTTCAGTAGCTCAGTCGTGTCCGACTCTTTGCAACCCCATGAATCACAGCACGCCAGGCTTCCCTGTCCATCACCAAATCCCGGAGTTCACTCAAACTCATGTCCATCGAGTTGGTGATGCCATCCAGCCATCTCATTCTCTGTCGTCACCTTCTCCTCCTGCCCCCAATCCTTCCCAGCATCAGACTCTTTTCCAGTGAGTCAGCTCGTCGCATGAGGTGGCCAAAGTATTGGGGTTTCAGCTTTAGCATCAGTCCTTCTAATGAACACCCAGGACTGATCTCCTTTAGGACGGACTGGTTGGATCTCCTTGCAGTCCAAGGGACTCTCAAGAGTCTTCTCCAGCACCACAGTTCAAAAGCATCAATTCTTCGGTGATCAGCTTTCTTCACAGTCCAACTCTCACATCCATACATGACCACTGGAAAAACCATAGCCTTGACTAGATGGACCTTTGTTGGCAAAGTAATGTCTCTGCTTTTTAATATACTATCTAGGTTGGTCATAACTTTCCTTCCAAGGAGTAAGCGTCTTTTAATTTCATGGCTGCAATCAGCATCTGCAGAGATTTTGGAGCCCAAAAAAATAAAGTCTGACACTGTTTCCACTGTTACTCCATCTATTTCCCATTAGGCCCACCAAAATAAGCCAGAATAAACTCTGTATTTCAAGGTCAGCCAATTGGCTACTTGAATTCTATCTTCAATTTCAGTCACCTTATGCCACATAATAAAACATACAAATTCCAGAGATTAGAATGTTGATATATTTGAGGGTCCTTTATTCTACCTATCACACTCTTCCAGAGCCTCCAGAAAGAAATGCAGCCATTTAAACACCATGATTTTACCTCAGTCTTTAGAATAGTCAGACTCCAATAACCACAACTGTAAGATATGAATTTATGTTGTTTAAGCCACTTTGTGTGTGGTAATTTATTTCAGTAGCCAAGAGGAACTAATACAGTTGTCTAAACTTCCTTCCTTCATCATGACAACAGAGTTTGTATCTAAATATAATACAAACCACTATGGGAATTTTCAGTAAGCCAAAGGGATTCAGACATTTTTATGCACTTTAAACATGATGCTTCCAGAGTGTTAAAACCAAATATTAAGAAATGACAGGAAAAGTGCATGAAAGAAAAGAGAAATGACAGTAGACTAGGAGGTAGATAGCACCCTTATGTCAAGCTTCTCAAAATGTGTTCCTTAGAGTATTAGTGTTCTGTGGGATATTCATAAGTTTTCAGGAAGAAATAAAGGTTCTTCAAAATGTTTCTTAAAAACTCAGTTTTTTTTTTTTTTTAATAAACACCAGGCTTTATTGTGTTTATATTCATTTAGTTCAGTTCAGTTCAGTAGCTCAGTCATGTCCGACTCTTTGCGACCCCATGAATAATAGCACGCCAGGCCTCCCTGTAAATCACCAGCTCCCGGAGTTCACTCAAACTCATGTCCATCGAGTTGGTGATGCCATCCACCATCTCATTCTCTGTCATCCCCGTCTCCTCCCTCCCCTAATCCCTCCCAGCATTAGAGTCATTTCAAGTGAGTCAGCTCGTCGCATGAGGTGACCAAAGTATTGGAGCTTCAGTATCAGCATCAGTCCTTCCAATGAACACCCAGGACTGATCTCCTCTAGAATGGACTGGTTGGATCTCCTTGCAGTCCAAGGGACTCTCAAGAGTCTTCTCCAGCACCACAGTTCAAAAGCATCAATTCTTCGGTGATCAGCTTTCTTCACAGTCCAACTCTCACATCCATACATGATCACGGGAAAAACCATAGCCTTGATTAGATGGACCTTGGTTGGCAAAGCAATTTCTCTGCTTTTCAATATGCTATCTAGGTTGGTCATAACTTTCAGAAATATCCAAATACGTAAGGTGAAGTCTTTCCTCAGAATCCAGGGGAATGATTACTTGATGTAAATATACTGTGGTTTAGATGCTAAATAGTGTCTGACTCTTGTGACCCCATGGACTCTAGCCTGACAGGCTCTTCTGTCCACGGGATTCTCCAGGCAAGAATACCGGAGTGTGTTGCCATTTCCTCCTCCAGTAAATATACTGTAATAAGAGATTAAACAGAGACACAAAGCATTAGTGTATGGCTTGGATTTTCATACACATGATAGAAAAGTTTCTCAGAAATCTGGACACAAAGTGGAAAGAAAAAGGTAACAATCAAATCTAGTAATATGTAAAAGGATAATATTAAATAAATGGAGTTAATACCAGGAATGCAAAGTGGGTTTGGCATTAAAATAAATCAATGGAATTCACCACTTTTACAAAATAAACAAGAAAAGCTGTATGATTATTTCATTAAAACAGAAAAGGCCATTCTCCCAAATCATCCCACCCTCACCCTCTCATTGAAACACGTATATTGTCATATGTGAAACGAATCACTAGTTCAGGGTCAATGCATGTTATAGGATGCTCGGGGCTGGCATGCAGGGATGACCCAGAGGGAAGATAAAGGGAGGAGGGAGGTGGGAGGGGGGTTCAGGAGGGGGAACTTATGTAAACCCGGGGCGAATTCATGTCAATGTATGGCAAAACCAACCAATATAATATTGTAAAATAATTTGCCTCCAATAAAAAATAAATTAATTACAAAAAAAAAACCAGAAAAGGCATTTGATAAAATTAGATAACTACCATTAGGAAAATAAAATCCTCAGAAAAATAAAAGTTAGCACTTCAAGTAAGTGGCAAACTTTTTTTTTTTTTTTTAATCAGTATACAAGCAACACTAACTGTAAAGGAAAATGATGGTTTTGGACTACTTAAGTATTTCTTAAAGTCTCTATCTTTAGACAACTTTAAGAAAAGTTACAAAGCAAGCCACATAGTAGAAGAATATATTTTTAATACATACAACCAAATTACTTGTGTCCAAGCCATGTAAAATCAATAAGGGGAAGTGGACAATTTAGTTTAAAAGGATCATAAAAGATATTTATAAGAACTTCACAGAAGAAAAAATCCCAATAGTCAACACCCAAGTGCTCTTTTCCACTAGTTGGCAGTGAAAGGCAGATGAAATAAATTATGACATGTAAGAATATTCCCTTTGCTAGAATGGCTAAAATGAAAAAAACTGACAGTAACAAGTGTTAGAACATGGAACAACTGAAACTCTCATACACTGTAGGCAGAAGTACAAATGGTACTTCTTTGGAAAACTGCTGATATCTGTCAAAGGACAAACATGGATATATCCTACTACCTACCAGTTGTATCCTTATGTATACAACCAACAGAAACCCATGCTGTGGATGCCAAAAATATAAAAATATTCAACATTTTTCAAATAATCAAAAACTGGAAAATTGTTCATCTACAATAGAATGGATTAACAAATTTCAACTATGTTCATAAAATGGGATTCGACATAGCAATAAAATTCTTCATAGTTCTACTATACACAATAACATTTATTAATCTCACAAACATGCCATGAGTGATACCAGACACACAAATGAATATGAAGTATAACACTCAGTTTATATAAAAGTACTCAAATGAAATAAAAATTAACGTCTGACATTAAAGTTAGGAAAGCAGTTACCCTTAGAGAAGAGGGTAGAGCTAGTGACTTGAAGGATTTTGAGCTGTTGGCAATATTCTATATCATGGTTGGCATGGTGGATACATCAGTTTGCCTATACATTAATTTTAGACTTAATTTCTGTGTACTTTTCAATATGTGTTATATACAGTAATTAAAAATTAGAAGGTAAATTCTTTGATGTTTTTCTATCTATATGAAAATTGAATAAAGCAGATTCCATAACCATTACATACTAATTAACTGATGTATGTTAATCTAGTCTTGTGAATCTACAAAAAAGACTTGGTTAACATTTTATTAACAAATTTAAGAAATGGTGGTAGTCATTGTTAAGATGACAAACTTGGGTGAAATAAACATGTAGGAGGTTAAAATTATGCCTGAAATAATCCTGACAGATTTAATACTGCACAGTTCAATATTTGTAAAATTACATTTAATAAAAACAGAGGGTCTGTACTTGGTTCAAAATATATTTTAAACTAGTCTGGACAAAGAGCAGTATAGGCAGAAAGAAACAGTCTCAGATTAGGTTCTCTGGAAGCAGAAAATTAGACCAAGTTTGATATACAAGATGCTTATTAAGGATCAATTTATGAGAAAAAGCAGGGTTGGGAGGGGACGAAGAAGTAATGGGCAGAGGAAAAAGTGAGATAAAGCCTTGGCCAACTCAGTGGGGAGTTGTGAAACAAATATTGCCCAGGCATCCTTCTTTGGACAGAAATTTTGGGTCTTTATATCTTTACCACCCTCATTCACAGGATGTGAGCTGCTCTGGGAAGTTCATGGCTTTGGTTAAGGCTCTTCTCTGCACCTGACTCTGATACTGAAGGAATGAATGGCTGTTTTCTGACCTCATTCTCCTTCCCAGGGAAAAAGGTTGAAGAGGAATCTGAGTAGAAGATTTTCTGTCTATGACATGTGTGAAAATATTGGAGCATATTCAGAAGTGAGTAGCTAGGATAGTGATTATGTCAAATATTCATGAAGCTGTTATATACTGAATTCATGTCTATCCTGAAGAAGAAAAAACAGTAGAGTGTTTTTAAATATCTGAAAAGTTGCAAGATAGGTGAGGTTATAAATGTTACGTATCATAGAAGAAAGTAGGACCAACTGATGAAGGCATATATATATAACCACAATATAGTGAACAATGCTATTATTATAATAGGTTACAATTGTGAGGAGGTAGTCTTCCTACTTGAAGGCATCCAGGCAAACCTTGGTAACCACTTCCCTGGAATACTACAGAGAAGATTTAAACAATAGAGACAAGACCTGGCTACTGACATCATGGCTAATATCAGGTCTCAGTTCAGTTCAGTCACTCAGTCATGTCCGATTAATAGTCCCTAATTTTCAGGTGCCACCGGTCAAGAAACTTTAAAGCGAAAATGTAAATAGATTATGTGTCATGTACATTGGTGAGGACAAGTATAAGAATTATTTTCATTTGAGGAGTAGACATATTATTAAAGAGATTTGTTGTTGTTTAGTTGCTCAGCCATGTCCCACTCTTTTACGACACCATGGACTGTAGCCTGCCTGGCTCCTCTGTCCATGGGATTTCCCAGGCAAGAATACTGGAGTGAGTTGCCATTCCCTCCTTCAGTGGATATTCCTGACCCAGGGATTGAACCCATGTCTCCTGCTTGACAGGTGGATTCTTTACCACTGAGTCACCTGGGAAGCCCATTAAAAAGATATATATCCCAAAATTACAGCAAAGTTTCTGAATTTCAGAGGAGATTAAAGGAGAGATAGCATTTCTGGCTAAGATTTGTGAAGTTCTATCAGAACTGGAGGATGTGGAGCAGGAAGGTCAAGCTGACTTCAGATGAAGATATGAACTATGCATAGGATATATTGTAGAATATAAGTGGGGAGAAGAGGGAATCATGCAAAAAATGTGATGGAATCAAAAGAAAATGTCTGTTTTTATGTGCCCTCATTCCCCTCATGATTTTATAAGTTGTAGATGAAGTTATTCTTTGTCACCCCTGATTATGGCTGCATATGCTGACAAAAGTCCATATAGTCAAAGCCATGGTTTTTCCAGTAGTTTTGTATCAATGTGAAAGTTAGACCATAAAGAAAGTTGAGTGCCGAAGAAGAATTGATGCTTTTGAACTGTGCTGTTGAAGATTCTTGAGTCACTTGGTCTGCAAGGAGATCAAATCAGTCCATCCTAAAGGAAATCAGTCCTGAATATTCATTGGAAGGACTGATGCTAAAGCTGAAGCTCCATTACTTTGGCCACCTGATGCAAAAACCTGACTCATTGGAAAAGACCCTGATTCTGGAAAAGATTGAAGGCAGGAGAAGGGGACAATAGAGGATGAAATAGATGGCATCATCGACTCGATGGACATGAGTTTGAGCAAGCTCTGGGAGTTGGTGATGGCCAGGGAAGCCTGGCATGTTGCAGTCCATGGGGTTGCAATGAGTTGGACATGAGTGAGTGAACTGATGCACAAAGTACAAGTAACATTTAATCTAGACAATCCATTGAAAGGAAAAAAAAAGACTTCAAAAGGTTGTGAAGAGACAAGATAGATTACTCCCATCAAAGCAGTAGATTTGGTAGTTTCAGGTTCTGTTTTTACTTAGGATGCTTCTATTGTTAATTATTTCATTTGGGTTTGTGGCAAATCTATATGTTCCAGTCTTCATAGTGTAGGATGGATCCAAGTATTAACATCATGCAGAAAAAGCAGCTGGATTTTTTTTCTACTCGTCTAAGCTGATAATTCCAAAATACTGCATTGTTTTGTGTATTTTGACATCATGATTCAAGTGAATATAAATATTTTGGAACTGAAAAGCTTGGAAGCAGCTAGTCCTTGCTTCCATGATTATCTCTCTGTCCCACCTCCCAGAGATGAAAGGAATACATATATTTTGCTGCTCTACTAATATGCAAATTCACGCTTCCTGCATTGAGAGTCCTGGAATACATCTTATTATAACTGGTGGGGAAGTAGAAGCTGGTGGAAATGCTGCTCTTGGCCTTGACATAAGAACAGATGATTAAAGTAAAACTGCACTTCTCTGGTGCTGTTAAACATTGGCTAGCTGCCCAAATTCAGTGGTGCACATTCTGGTGGGCTTAGCTTCTTTCCTGACACATCACACCACTGAGCACAGACTTCTTCTGCCTATTCCTTCAAATGTGCTATGATTGATATATTTATCCTGCCTCATTGCCTGTGGGAACCGAAGGCATTAAAGAAAAGATTAACCTGCAGGTATGATGAACACTGGGGACTCTTATATTAGATGTCACTTCTTAAAGCATTACCTTTCAAAGATGGTGCATACACAAGCCAGATCAAAATGGAATTTGTGCTCCATAAGTTGTTAACCATTTTCTAGAGGATTAAAATTTCTATGAATATGACATCATACCATAAACCAAGTACAGTTGGTAGATTTTATTTATTTAATAACTACAGGCATTATAATCAATGCATAACAGTAGCAACGAGTTCCATAAATTGTTCAGGAGAAAAAAGATCTATACAAATTCTTGCTTTATGTAGTAGACCCAAATACCGGGGTCCAGCCTTGGCAGAGTCCTGGGATACCCTCAGGATGAGCGGCATCGGTGAGAAAAGAAAGAAAAAAAAGAAGGCGAGTCGAGTCTTGGTAGAGTGCAGAATCAAAACTGCTTTATTTTTTTACATCAGTGCATATATACCCTAAAACTAGCAATACTAAAAAGGGAGGAGGGATTATCTTGATAAAATTGTGCCAGGAATGCAGTCATAGACCATCTTCTAGAACAGTCAGTACCTTTATGCATAATTCTTAAACAATGGGCTCTTAAGACTTCAAGGCCACAAGGCATGAGAAATGGCTTTATTTGTGTATCAGTTCAGTTCATTCGCTCAGTCGTGTCCGACTCTTTGTGACCCCATGAATCAGAGCACGCCAGGCCTCCCTGTCCATCACCAACTCCTGGAGTTCACTCAAACTCATGTCCATCGAATCGGTGATGCCATCCAGCCATCTCATTCTTTGTCATCCGCTTCTCCTCCCGCCCCCAATCCCTCCCAGCATCAGAGTCTTTTCCAATGAGTCAACTCATCGTATGAGGTGGCCAAATTATTGGAGTTTCAGCTTTAGCATCAGTCCTTCCAATGAACACCCAGGATTGATCTCCTTTAAAATGGACTGGTTGGATCTTCTTGCAGTACAAGGGACTCTCAAGAGTCTTCTCCAGCACCACAGTTCAAAAGCATCAATTCTTCGGCGATTAGCTTTCTTCACAGTCCAACTCTCACATTTATGACCACTGGAAAAACCATAGCCTTGACTAAACGTAAATTTGTTGGCAAAGTAATGTCTCTGCTTTTTAATATGCTGTCTAGGTTGGTCATAACTATCCTTCCAAGGAGTAAGCGTCTTTTAATTTCATGGCTGCAATCAGCATCTGCAGTGATTTTGGAGCCCAAAAAATTAAGTCTGACACTGTTTCCACCATTTCCCCATCTATTTCCCATGAAGTGATAGGACCAGATGCCATGATCTTCGTTTTCTGAATGTTGAGCTTCAAGCCAACATTTTAGTCTACTGTAAAAATTATTAGCAAGCCTTATCTTGGGAGCCTCAGTTCTGGGCAGACTTTGTGACTCCCTAGGTAGCATGGTATCTGTTTTTGGGCTCTACCCCCATACATCTGCAGAGACAATTTTCTACACTAATACTATATGCTTATTCATTTTGTTATCAACCTTTATCTCTATGTTTTCTTCTAGTGTATTCCCAGGCACACCACAGACAGGGGGCAGGGAGACATATCAGCAAGCACTGGTATGTGACCTTGAGGGCCAAGAGTCTCATGAGCTCCCTCCAGATCTCACTCTAAGGGGCCCTTCTAAACTCATGAAAGGCTTTGTATCTATTTTGCTTGTGGAGTGTTTAGGCCTATTGTTAGCAGACTTAGTTTTATGCCAGGGGCGCTTTGTGCAGTCCTGAGCATTCCAAATCTAAATTGACATTTATAACCCCAACAGGGCCAGAAGGGGTAGGATTTTCTGTGTAATAATATTTTTTTCATTCCTGGCCTGTTTATAGGGCCCATACATCCTCAGGGACTGTATTGCTGCCATATAAAGGCTTCAGGGGGGATATTTTAGCAGGAGTCAGAATTCTTAGAAAGCACAGAGGACTACCAAGCATCAGAAGAAGAAAAGATGGAGGCCTGGGAGTAGATGATGGGGCGGCCCTGAGAAATCCCTGGAAGTCTGGACGGCCTTGCTTGCCAGCTCCTCAAGCCAAGACCTTGTCATGGGCGGGGTCTCTCTTGCCGGCTCCCGACACCCAAAACTGATAAGCTTTTTTTAAAACTAATTTAAGAAAATTTTCCCTTTCCTCATCTACACTTTCCAATGAATTAGTCGCTTTCTTTTATCTTTAATCAATCATATATTACCTCATAGGATATAAATAATTATAATGTAGTGACTGATACTGTAGACATAGAATTGCCAGCATTGTAATTGCAACTTAAGGAAGATTTCTAAACATGCCTTACATGTCTGTTTCCTCAACTGCTAAAAAGAAAAATTTAGCTACTGTCCCATAGGGTTGCTGTGAAAACTAAATGATTTAATACATAATAAGCACTTAGTAAGTACCTGACACCTAGCAGATGTCTGGTTAGTATCAGCTACTATGATTAAACAGGATAGACAGCGGGCATACTGAATGTTCATGAAAACATGGCATGTATGAAACTGCCCATGTTTATACTAGAGAAAACTTTGAAGGTGAGGTATTCAGTTCAGTTGCTCAGTCGTGTCTGACTCTTTGCGACCCCATGAACTGCAGCACGCCAGGCCTCCTTGTCCATCACCAACTCCTGGAGTCTACCCAAACCATGTCCATTGAGTCGGTGATGCCATCCAACCATCTCATCCTCTGTTGTCCCCTTCTTCTTCTGCCCTCAATCTTTCCAGACATCAGCGTTGAGTCAGTTCTTTGCATCAGGTGGCCAAAGTAATGGAGTTACAGTTTCAGCATCAGTCCTTCTAATGAACACCCAGGATCGATCTCCCTTAGAATGGACTGGTTGGATCTCCCTGCGGTACAAGGGACTCTCAAGAGTCTTCTCCAACACCACAGTTCAAAAGCATCAATTCTTCGGCAATCAGCTTTCTACACAGTCCAACTCTCACATCCATTCATGACCACGGGAAAAACCATAGCCTTGACTAGACAGACCTTTGTTGGCAAAGTAATGTCTCTGCTTTTTAATATATTATCAAGTTTGGTCATAACTTTCCTTCCAAGGAGTAAGCGTCTTTTAATTTCTTGGCTGCAATCAGCATCTGCAGTGATTTTGTAAAATGGTTAAGACTTTAAAATTAACACAGTAGCCCCTGGTCATCTGCAGTTTTGATTTCTGGAGTTTCAGAAAATATTAAATGAAAAATTCCAGAAGCAAGCAGTTCATCCCATTTGATTTTCACTCTGTTCTAAGTAGCTTAATGTATTCTTGCACAGTCCCAGTCTATCCTGCCCAGGGATGTGGATCATCCCTTTGTCCAGCAAATCCCACCTTAAGTCACTGAGTAACTGTTTCCATCACCAGATGAATACTGTGGTATCACAGTGCTTCTGTTCAGTAATCATTATTTTACTTAATAATGGCCCTGAAGTATTGATACTGGTAATTCTAATATGCCAAAGAAAGAAGTAATAAAGTGCTTCCTTTAAATGAAAGGTGAAAGTTATTGATTTCATAAGAAAAAAAAATCTCACACTGAGGTTGCTAAGATCTATAGTGAAAAACAAGTAGTCTATCCTTGAAACTGTGAAGGAGAAATAAAATCATGCTAGCTTTGTTGTCCGGAGAAGGCAATGGCACCCCACTCCAGTACTCTTGTCTGGAAAATCCCATGGATGGAGGAGCCTGGTAGGCTGCCATCTATGGAGTCATACAGAGTCAGACACAACTGAAGCGACTTAGCAGCAGCAGCTTTGCTGTCGCACTCGAACTGCAAAAGATATAGCCACAGTGAGAGATAAGTGCATAGTTAAAATGGAAAAGGGGCTTCCCTGGTGGCTCAGAGGGCAAGAATCTGCCTGCAATGCAGAAGACTTGTGTTTGATCCTTGGGACAAAAAGATTCCCTGGATAAGGGAATGGCTACTGTATATGTATGAGAGAAGAAAAATAATGCCAACAGGCACATGTTTTATATAAATACTGTGCTATGCCACGTGCTCAGTCATGTCTGACTCTCTGTGACCCTTTGAACTGTAGCCCTCCAGGCTCCTCTTACCATGGGATTTTTTCAGGCAAGAATACAGGAGTGAGTTCCCATTTCCCCCTCCAGGGGATCTTCCCAACCCAGGGATTGAACAAACATCTCCTGCTCTCAGTGGATTCTTTACCACTGCAATTCTTAACTGCTGCTCAGCCACCTGGGAAGCCCATATATACATACTATATATATATATACATATATATATGTATATATAAATCCAAACATACACACAGTAATTACATCTCTGATTCCAACCAAAAGTGATGCCCCCAAGGGTGTTGAGGCAATATAAATTTGGACAAAAGTTATTTGGATGGCAGGATTTAATCTGTACTTTTACAGAGTATATAGTAAAAAAAATGAAGTCAGATAATGCACAGATCTGGACTCTGAAGAGTCAGAGTTGTTCACATAGACATGTGACCTCCAAAAATACATATATTCAAGTATCCTTCCTCCAATATCATCTTCCCTTAATGAAATAATGTAAATTCTTATAATTTAATGATGAAAGATTAGGAGAGAGAAATAGAAAAAACAGATTACCAGCCTTTTCTTGAACATTATTACCCTGTTTTTTAGTGTTATAAGCTAACCACATTCAGGCAATTTAAGAAAAATTCAAAATTTCTGAGTTTTCTGAAATTGTGTACAATTAAATAGGAAAAAGCAGCTTTCTGTACTTTTCAGACCTACTGTTGTCTTACTAGGATGGTCTCACAGAGTTCAAGAAGCAGTGGTTTTGTTCTGGATGCACATTAGAATCACCTAGAGACTTGAGAAAAATGCTTCTATCCAAGTTACCATCCCAGAGAGTGGGATTGTTAATCTGGGGGTACTGGCCTGGAATTAGTATTTTTGAAAACTCTCCAGGTGATTCTAATATGTAGCCAAGGTTGAACCTTTGGTGGCGTCTTTGTTGTTCAATAGAAGTATCCTAATACAATTAACCAGGAAGGAAATAAACAATGAAAATTATTATACATGTGTATAACCATTTAAAGCCAGGGTACCTTGTGGGAGAAGGATAGTAGGCTGGGGCATTATTTAAGTTATCAATAAAGTTATAGTTGATTTCATGTTTCTGTGTGATTATGAATAAAACTACAACCCACATAAAAACAAACCCCAATTGTATCACCATAGTGTGGCCACTGGAAAAATAAAGCACAATCTAGGTTCAGGAATAGGAATACAAAGATGGCTTAAACAAGGCCTCTGCTTACAAGGAGCTCAACATTTAATACCAGGATAGCTTGAACATGGACCTAATTTTATTGAATTCTTACTATGTGCTAGGTGCTTTTCTAAGCATATCATGTGGGTTATATTCTTCCCATTTTATAGTTGAAGAAATGGAGGAATTTAGAAGCTAAGAATATTACCCAAGATTATATTGCTGCTAATGGTGCAGCCAGGATTTTACCTGCAGCAATATACCTGGAGAGGCTGTAGCTGTAACCACCATACTTACTGCTGAAAGTGCAAAACCTCTCTGAATCTCTGTCACTCAACAATCTATGTATTTATATGAATATCATATATACTTATTAGAAAATAATTAGTCTTTTGAAAATAAAATTGTTTGATGCTTTGTTAAAAGCAAGATTTGAGATGTATTGCTTTATTTTGTTTAGAGTTTTGAACAATCTCTAGCAAAAATCAATTAGTGGTATTTGTTTGCTATCAAAGAAAAACCATTCTTGGTTATAATATAGATAATTTTAGAAAAGTATGTAGATGAAATAACTCACAAAACTGAAAGGAGACCTGAAAGAACAAACCTTGGGAAGTTCAGGTATCAAAGCAGTTGGGTCAATAAAGGGAACAGGAATACAAAGGGTCTTTTCAGGGCCCCTTGATTGGATAATTTCATGTAACACTTCACCAATATCCAAATTATAAGAAGAGTCTGATTGGCTGAACTTAGGTCCCATGCCCATAAGAACCTTGGTACCTTGATAATTAATTTCACCAGGACCATTTTAAATAAGAGTAGAGAGTTCTCCAAAGAAAATCAAGGTACTGCTACAAAAAAGGATAAGGAAAGCAAGCAAAAGCAAGATCTGTCCAATAAATATCTAGTGCTATTGAAATGAAGCAATGCAATTATTTTGAAAATTTTATGAGTTTTTATATATTGATGAAAAACTGCCCTCGGAAGAGGAAGGCAAAGTGTAATTCATTCACAAGATAGCTACAAGTACAATCATTATGCATCACTGAGTTTATTCAACCTCCCCTGATTCTTACCTTTCCAGCCTGCTACATATTATGTTTTCTGAACAAGATAAGTCCTTTCCTAGGTAATTAAGGCTGGAGCTTACGAACCCCATAGCTTCCATCAGTGAAACTGATTTTAACGTGAGGTCGGGAAAAATGACCTCGCATTTTCTAATTCAGCTAAGTTAAAAGTTGAGATCACTTATCTGTCTTCCCTTAATTAATTCTCTCCTGAAGACTGGATCTCACTTTTTTTTTTTTTTACTTATTTATTTATTTTTATTGGAGGCTAATTATTTTACAATATTGTATTGGTTGGTTTTGCCATACATTGACATGAATCCGCCCTGGGTGTACATGAGTTCCCCCTCCCGAACCCCCCTCCCACCTCCTTCCTCCCCTTATCCTCCCTCTGGGTCATTCCCGCATACCAGCCCCAAGCATCCTGTAACATGCATCGACCCTGAACTGGTGATTCGTTTCACATGTGATAATATAGATGTTTCAATGCCATTCTCCCAAACCATCCCACCTTCACCCTCTCCCACAGAGTCCCAAAGACTGTTCTATACATCTGTGTCTCTTTTGCTGTCTCATATACAGGGTTATCATTTGCATCTTTCTAAATTCCATATATATGCGTTAGTATATTGTATTGGTGTTTTTCTTTCTGGCTTACTTCACTCTGTATAATAGGCTCTAGTTTCATCCACCTCATTAGAACTGGTTCAAATGCATTCTTTTTAATGGCTGAGTAATACTCCATTGTGTATATGTACCAAAGCTTTCTTATCCATTCGTCTGCAGATGGACATCTAGGTTGCTTCCATGTCCTGGCTATTATAAACAGTGCTGCAATGAACATTGGAGTACATGTGTCTCTTTCAATTCTGGTTTCCTCTGTGTGTATGCCCAGGAGTGCGATTGCGGGATCTCACTCTTGAAGTAGAATAGGCATCAGTCTAAGACTGGACATTGTTGTTAGGCATAAGCATTCTCTTGCCATCACCTCTACACTTACTGTAACATTTTCCTCATCTTATTTTAGTGCTAAAGATGTTTTTGTGGTTCTTAAGTTTGAATTCCTAGTTATAGCCTATTTTTCTAGGTGCATATTACACCAAATCTCAAGGCTTATCTTGAGATAACTGTGTTATGTTGCCTCCTCCCCAAAAATAAAGTGAGAGTTACAATAACCTCTGGAGAGTTGGGTGAGTTGAAAGAGAGAAACCTAGACATTATGCAGGGAAAATCAACACATAAGGAAGACAAAGAGAAGGGATGCCTGAAAGACAAAGTAAAATAGGATTAAAAAAAAAAAGGGGAGGTAGGTTGAGAACCATGGAGTTTTGTATTATAAAATATAATAGGACACAGCACAATGTCCAGCATGAAACAGCCACTTAAAATTCAATGACTATCTAAACAGAAAAATATAATAATGAAATCAGGGTTTCTATATTTATTCCTTGAAAAAAGCCTGAGGATCATTGCAACCACTCTTTTTTAGGAGCATTTAGGAAGTCCATAGGGTTGCTGAGTCGGACATGACTAAGTGACTTCACTTTCACGCCTTGGAGAAGGAAATGGCAACCCACTCCAGTGTTCTTGCCTGGAGAATCCCAGGGACAGGGGAGCCTGGTGGGCTATCATCTATGGGGTTGCACAGAGTCAGACACGACTGAAGCGACTTAGCAGCAGCAGCAGGATTTATGGAAATGATAAATATAAACATGAAATCACCTAAGTGACATTTTTCAATTATGTTGAAATAGATTTTAACCTGGCACTTGTACCTTAAATTGTGTGGCTTTATTCTAATTAAATCAAGATAGTGAAATCAACATAATTTGATGATTATGTACTTATTTAAGGCTCAGCTGGTAAAGAATATGTCTGCAATGCAGGAGACCTGGGTTCGATCCCTGGGTTGGAAGGATACCCTGGAAAAGGGAAAGACTACCCTCTCCAGTATTCTGGCCTGGAGAATTCCATGGACTGCCTAGTCCATGGAGTCACCGAGTCCGACACGACTGAGCAACTTTCACTTCAAGTCCTTATTCATATTCAATACTTTCATCTTTCTTAGAAAACTGCTTAAAAGTAGAAATTACCAATTCATTGAAAGCCTTGACAACACAATCCATCAAAGATAGAACTGCTGACCAGATCTTGCATTTATTATTGGGATAGATTCTGACTGGAGTGTTTCATAAATGTATTACTGTTCTCACTTGGGACAACACAGAATATATTCCTGGGTATATATGCAGATGTTCAAAGCATAGAGATTACCACAGGTAATAAGTGCAAAATTCAATTAGTATTCTCCAAAGAAAGAATAAGGATGAAACTCATCCAAGACGAACCATCAGGGTAATCTTTTCCAGATGATATTTTAAAATGTGAGAATCTTAGATAAATTTTTATAGGCCTGACTCATTAGGGCTAATTTGTGGATGTAAGGTATACCATTCATCAATCTGGTAAGTTAGGAAATAAAGCAGAGTACAACAGTAAAAAATAATATACTATTGTTCAGTTGAAGTCATTGGAATATTTAGAATTGACTCAGTTTCTTAATCAAGGTCAATCCACCTAATATAGATGATTATATATATTCCATTTAGAAGCCTTTGCTACATAAGGCCTAATCCAACATATTTTCTATTAAGTAAAATTATTTTAGTAAAGAATAGAAAAACATAATGCTTTCCTAAGCACCTCACGCGAAGAGCTGACTCACTGGAAAAGACTGATGCTGGCAGGGATTGAGGGCCGGAGGAGAAGGGGACGACAGAGAATGAGATGACTGGATGGCATCGCCGACTTGATGGACATGAGTTTGCGTGAACTCCGGGAGTTGGTGATGGACAGGGAGGCCTGGAGTGCTGTGATTCATGGGGCTGCAAAGAGTCGGACACGACTGAGAGACTGAACTGAACTGAACCGAAGCTAAAATGAACGTGAAAGTGAAAGTCGCTCAATCGTGTCCGACTCTTTGCGAGTCCATGGAATTCTCCAGGCCAGAATACTGGAGCGGGTAGCCTTTCTCTTCTCCAGGAGATCTTCCCAACCCAGGGATCGAACTCAGGTCTCCCACATTGCAGGTGGATTCTTTACCAGCTGAGCCGAGCCACCAGGGAAGCTAACATACATTATTTTAAAAATGATATTTTCAATCATCCATAAATTCACAAATAGTTTTATTGGAATTAGTTCTTAATACAGGGAACAATTATTCTCATTTCTAGTAAGCTAATATACCTTATCAAGTGACAGATATTTTCTCATATGAAACTGAATGAAGGAGCATATGGATTGTGTGTCCAATAACTAGTCATCTATGAAGCACCTTGATTAATGATGATGCTTTCACCTCTGTTCTCTCCCATTCATAGTCCATACTTCAGTAATCTAGTCCGATGTCAGAGTCTATTGTGCGGTGCTATCAGATGTACTTTCTGATAGTTGAAGGAGTCTCTTTAATCATCTTCTGTTAAAATATCAATTTAGAAATCCAAGAAGACTAAAGTTTCTAAAGCAGTACAATAATGATAAAATGTTCTAGCCTTCTTTGTGGTGTGGTATCATTTGTTCCCAAACTCTGTGGCAGATTATTCTCACAGTTAGGCTTTATCAAACAACTTTTTAGATTATGATTTCATGGCATAAGTAAATAATGTATGTAAGAAAAGCTGTAAGTTACTGACTGTTATCCACAATAGATGCCATATTTTCATCTCATTTTTTGCATGTTCTAATCTTTTGGGGATTGAGTAACACCTTGCCATTTCAAGCATGAAAATTTAAGAACAAAGAAAATTTTTCCTGGTATAAAATATGTGCTGTGCCAACTATGAAAATTTAATGGTAAAGAAAACTTTTCCTTACTATAAACAAAGTAGCCTATACTCATGCCCAGTACTTTTTCTTGCTGGAAATTCCTTTCCCTACTTATCCATTGACTATTCAGTTCACTCCAACCTGAATTGTGACACCATTCTACCCAAGTTACTCTTGTTAAGAGTACCACTTTTTAATCACCAAATCCAATGTTTATAATTCTTTGTTCATGTTACTGGAATTATCAGAAATATTTGATAGAGGTGTATATTTCCTCTTCATGGAAAAACTCTTTATTTTCATGACATAATATTCCACTAGTTTTCCTCCAATTTCTCAGAGCCAATTTCAGGGCTTCCCTGATAGCTCAGTTGGTAAAAATTCTGTCTGCAATGCAGGATACCCTGGTTTGATACCTGGGTTGGGAACATCTGTTGGAGAAGGGAACGGTTACCCATTCCAGTATTCTGGCCTGGAGGATTCCATGGACTGTATAGTCCATGGGGTTGCAAATAGTCAGTCACAACAGAGCGACTTTCACTTCACTTTGTCAGAGACTCTTCCTCTCCCAGTTCCTGAAGCTTGGCATCTTTCAGTACCATTTTAAGCCCTCTGTCTTGATCTATATTCTTTTAGCTTATCTCATCTACTTATGTCTGATTTCAATTTTATGCTGAATACCAACAAAATTATATTTAGAGTTAAGCCTCTCCCCTGAGCATCATACCTATACTGACCACCAGATATCTTCACTTGAGAACATCTTATTAACAACTCAAATTCAATATACTCCAAACCCTCTCCCCTGATATCTCTTCAGTGTTTCCATCACAGTGAATGGGACCTCTCACTAACCAGCAATCCAAACCAGAATCCTGAGTGTCAAGACTGACCTTTCCCCTTCCTTCGTCTGCCACTACACTGGCAGTTCTTATTGATGTTAGTTACTAAGCATGTTTGTGTTATAAAATAACCGTTTTTCTCTGCCCTAATTAGACAGGCTGCTGTCACATCTCATGTGCATTACTCTTATAACCTAGATGTTTTTCCTGTGTTATCTCTTATTCCTTTTTTTCCTTGTTGAATGATTATACTACTAACAAAAAGTTCTATTTTTTTTTTCATATTGGAGAAAATCTTACTTTTAACAAAAACGGTATTACATTTTTTCCATGCTTAAATCCTTTCAATTGCTCTCATCTCAGTTTTGATACAGTTTAAATCTTTTCTTAGGAAAACACCACAATTAGTGGCCCAACCAACAACCATTTTCGCCCTCTGACCAAGATGGAAACACTTCAATTCGAAAAGTTGCCAAAGAGTTAGAGACATTATGGCTAGTTGAGATTAAATTTCACTCCATCTGCCATTTTACCTCCCAACCTTCTCCCCACACATAGACGTTAGTATAAAGAGTTGCATGTATTCAGTGCCTCCCATTTTCCCGTCCCCCTTGCATTCTGTGAGTGACTCCAGTTATGGTCGTCACATTCCACATTACCAGTGACTGGTGTAGAAAGCTAACAGTCCTGTGACCCATTCTGTCCAATGAGATAAAAGAGACGTTTTCAGTACCTATGGGAATCATTCATTTTGAAAAAGGAATACAAGGTAAATATGTCTATAGCTCTGGATATTGGCATGTGAGAATGTAATACATGAAACCGATGCAGGCATCTTGCAAACATGAGGGGGAACTACTAACATCCTGAGATTGTCATTCAAAAAACAGAAATAAATTGATAATATGACTTACTGAATTAACCAAAGTTTTCATAGCTTATGACTTATTTTAATATAGGCAAAAAAACAAAATCCCCAGTTTTGAAACCAGTCGGTGTTAAGATTTTCTGATCTCTGCCCCCAAATCCATAGCATTCTAACTGAATGATAAAATGCTGCTGCTGCTGCTGCTAAATCGCTTCAGTCGTGTCCGACTCTGTGCGACCCCATAGAGGCAGCCCACCAGGCTTCCCCATCCCTGGGATTCTCCAGGCAAGAACACTGGAGTGGGTTGCCTTTGCTCAAAGACCCATGGAGATCTGGCTCTAAATACTCTTTAGCCCCTGTGGCTCCTGGTGTCCTCACTTGGCTCTGTGTGACAACTATATTGGCTCTCTTTCGGCCAGTACATTGAAATGTGCCATGCTCCTCTCCACCTCAAAGTTGTTTCATGTCCTGTCTTTATGCCTGGAATTCTCCTGTTCTTGCTCTATTGCCTACTCAAGCCTCAGTAGAAACGTCACTTCCTCAGTCCTTTGTTACATGCGCTATAGCACAACACTTATCCTTACACTACTCATCATACCTCTGAATGTTCATCATTACTCATTCCCATTTCATTTTCAGCTTTGGAAGAAAGCAGGTGTGTCTGCCTTATTTCATTTATATCCCAGCACTGAGCCTAGTTCTTGGCATACAGTATGTGCTAAATAAACACATGTAAAAATAAGTTACAGTGAAAGTCATAAGTCAATAAAAAGACTTCTGAAATTTTATTCCTGCAGGTGTTGTATTTACTTCTAGGCTCCACATATGAGAAGAGCAAAACTTCCAACCATATCCTGATTCTGTTAAGAAGACCAGCCACATAAAGAAATGGCAGCAGCCAGACACCAAGTCACTGGTTATGAACAGCATTCCTTACCTGGACCCCAAGACTTAAGATAAAAGTGGAGAGGAGGTGCGTAAATACAACCCCAAACAGAAAAGAACCATTCAAAGAGAAGCCTTGCCTTTTTGCAAACAGTCTATAACAGATCTGTCTGTCTGTCTAAGACTCAGAAAAATAGTATCAGAAGTACTGGGGTAGAGATGGATTGTTTAGTGTACCCATAGTGATCTCTCTCTCAACCAAAGATGGAGGAAAAAAAAGTTAAGACCATCCTAAGAAAAATCATTTTCTCATACTATTTTTCCAAATAATATGTGCCAAGAGTACGTGGCACATCCAATGCCAGTTACTGTTTGGATGCTAAAGCCTGTCCTGGGAAACTCCCATCCACAGGCTTACTCTGGTTACAAGCCTTATGAGTGCCACTAAGAAGGCTCTTTTTATTTTTCTGAACTTTCTTTTATAACATTTACTATAATTACACCTTTATTTATGTTTGACCCCACTTTTTCATGACACCGACTAAATCACAGAAGTAATGTATTCTTTTTTAACAGCTAGCCAATTGTGGGACAGATGGTGACTATTCAGAAAACATTTCTATTAATGTTAACTAGATGGATTGTGTCAAGCACTATAGGAAACTTCTTACACTGAAGGATGTTTTTGTATAAAAAGATAAGTGAGAAGTGAGAAGAAAAATTCTCTCCTCCACAGGTAGACTGAGGATATGATTTACAATGTAGCTTTCTTCCCTAAGATGAAAGATGTTTTTATAAATCAGACCTTTTATTAATATAAATACTATTGAGAGACCCAATTTGAAATTGGTTCCTAAAAGCCTCCATTTATTTATGTTAAAACTACCATACTGTCACTAAAAATATTGTCAGATATTTTCCGATTATAAGTTAAAAAAAAAAAAAAAGACCTAACCTCATGCAACGAGTTGACTCACTGGAAAAGACTCTGATGCTGGGAAGGATTGGGGGTGGGAGGAGAAGGGGATGATAGAGAATGAGATGGCTGGATGGCATCACCAACTCGATGGACATGAGTTTGAGTGAACTCCAGGAGTTGGTGATGTGACAGGGAGTCCTGGCGTGCTGTGATTCATGGGGTCGCAAAGAGTCTGACACGACTGAGTGACTGAACTGAACTGAACACAAAGGGTAAAATGATAAAACTTCTAGAAGAAGATATAGGAGATAATCTTGGCAACTTTTGGGTTGGCAAAGATTTCCAGAACACAAAATGTCTTAAAAAATGATCAACTGAAGTTTATCAAAGACCAAACATTTTCAACTTTTCAACTTACTCTTAAGAAAATAAAAAGATGAGCTACATCTTAGGAGAATATGCTTGTAACACATGCAGCTAACAATGTATTTGCAAGAGCTCTTAGAACTCAATAATAAAAGGACAAACGGTGCAACAGTTTTTAAATGGGCAAAATCTTTGAATAGACAATTCACAAAAGAAGATATATAAATCAGCATGGGAAAAGATGGCCAGCATTCTTTTTTATTACTAGGGAAACAAAATGTAAACTATAAAGAGATACCAGTGGGTACCCATAAGAATAGCTAACGTTTAAATATTTAATGACATCAAGTGTTGACAAGTATAAGGAACCATTGAAACTCTCATACATTCCTGTAAGAAACTACAGCTCTTTCTGTACAACCACACTGGAAAACTCTTCAGCAGTTTCTTGTAAGGTTAAACATATTTCTATCCTATGATCCAACAGTGTTAGTGTTGGGAATGTACCCAAGAAAAATACAGCATTTGCCTATAAAATACTTGTACATGAATGTTTATCAAATTATTCATAATAGGAAAAACCTGAAAATAATGCAGATATGCATTTAAAGGGAAATGAAAATCAAATTGTGGCATATTTGTATAATGCAATCAGCAATGCCAAGGAGCTAACTACTGTGTGAATACACTATAGCATGGTTGAATCTAAAAATCAATATATTGACTGAAAGAAGAGAAAGAGGAAGAGGATACTATATGAATCCATTTACAGCTAAAAATAAGTAAATTGAAAAATACAATCATTGTTTTTCTGGGTCCAAGGTTTGCGGGGTGGGAAGACACATTATGAAGATTCTAAGACGGTTTCTTTAGGGAGATGATGGCACACATTTCTCAAACACTGGTATGCAAACTCATGTCTTCTGTGAGGATTCTGAAGGAGCCTGTCCTATGCTTCATGGTAACCACAAGCTGACCCATCTGGACCTGATCCCTAATAACTTAGGGATTACTGTGTCTATGATGATTTTTTTTTAGAACTCTGAGGCACTCAGTCTGCAAGTGTCAGTGGTTGGAATTGTGAGGCCTCACCTCTTGGGTTTGTCATCAGCTCTTTATGTAACTCATCAAGAACTCAAGTCTGAGTTTCATCAGGCTGGGGGACAATGATCTCTTTAATGCTGAGCTGAAAAGACTTTAGGGGCCCATTAAGATGTCCAAGTGTCCCCCAAAACAGCTGTTGCTAGAGAAATGCAACCTGTTGGCAGCCAGCCGTCAGGACTGGCCGTGCTTCTCACCAGCACCCAGGGAATGACTCAAGTATACTTGGAATTTCCTCAGCTCCAAGACGATGATGTAAAGCTGCTGTGTGCGTCTCTGACTCATCCCAAGTGTGTCTTAGAGAGACTGGTACACTGGCTCTGCCAGCTTGGTGCATGCCAGGTGTAGGTTTTTGTCAGATGTTCTCCTCCAGAACTAGAGCTTTATAAAACTGAATCTGTGGAAGAATAAGCTGGGATATGAGGGAGTTAAGTTTCTGTGAGAGACCCTGAGCCATCCAGATCACAACCTGCAGAACCTGGACTTGCCAGACAGTTCTTTCACAATAAAGTGCTGTCAGGAGTTTGCTCATGGCCTCAAGCGCAATTGTGTGAAAATTCTGGATGTTGGGGAAAATGATGTTCAGGATGGTGAAAGAGCAGTGCAGGGTTCAAAAATGTCCAAATTGTGTGGAGACACTTGGGTTGGAGAAATGCAATTTGATGCCTGATTGCTGCCAGCATATCATGTCAGTTCTCAGAAGCAGTTAAAGCCTGGTTAATCTGAACCTTTTAGGAAATGATCTGGGGCTGGATGGAGTCAACACAATGTAAGCATCCTTGAAAAATATTTGTGTGTGAACTATGGAAACTTGGGTTAGAAAAAGACTTACACTCTACAGTAAGAGCAGAGTTAGAGAAATTACAGGAGAAGGAGTCTTTTTTGAGAGTCAAGTTTAAGTGGAATTTCAATGATTCTGAAGACATAGATGGTGATGGTGATCCATTTACGAGATGTCACAGCTTTACCATGGAATGTCTTGAAGTACAACCACCAAGAGGCCCTGATCCATGTGTTGCTCAGGTGTTACTGTTCATGGGGACAAATGAGGAATTATCTCCAGAATGCTTGTTCACGGTTTGTATAGGCAGCATATTCAGTACCTAATCTCCAGAATCCTAACCCAATACTATATTTGGGTTAAGAACCTACACTGGCTTCACCTTAAGATCTTTTTGTCCTTGGTGTAGTATTTTAAGTTCTTGGGGCTATTAAGAGGACTTAATAAAGCAAAGGCTATGAAAAAGAACTGTAAATCTTCAAATATTATGAAAGTATAAAACATGAAATGGAGATCTCCCATATAATTATCTCTTCCAAAGTAAAACAGCTTTTATATAGTTTGGTAATATCTTACTCTACATTTTGTGAATGTATGTATATATATTTATATATATATAAAATATATTTTTATTTCAGAAAAGTTGGGAAAGAAACACGTAAGCTATTTTTCTACTTGTTTTACTTTTTTTTCTTTTTCTTTTTTTGCAATACTGACATAATAATACTGGCCATTCTTTTTAGTTTTTCTTTCTTTTTTTTAAATATAAATGTATTTAATTGGAGGCTAATTACTTTAAAATATTGTATTGATTTTACATACTTGTTTTCTCTTAGATGATTATTTTTGATGCTCTCTATTAGGTCATATAGTATCTTAGTGAAAAAAATCCAGTATTCTAACAAATATGACACTAGCAGTATGGTGATGTGTGTGTGCTCAATTGCTCCAGTTGTGTCCAACTCTTTGCAACCCTATGGACTGTAGCCTGCCAGGCTCCTTTGTTCATGGGATTTCCTGGCGAGAATACTGGAGTGGGTTGCCATGCCCTCCTCCAGGGGATCTTCCCAACCCAGGGATTGAAACTGCATCTCTTGCATCTCCTTCATCTCTTGCATTGCAGGTGGATTGTTTCCCACTAGTGCCAACTGGGAAGCCCAGTTTGGTGATGGCCTAGTGGTGAAGAATCCAACTGTCAAGCAGAAGACATGGGTTCAATCACTGGGTTGGGAAGGTCCTCCAGAGAAGGAAATGGCAAGCTACTCCAGTATTCTTGCCTGAGAAATCCCATGGACAGAGGAGCCTGGTAGGCTACAGTATATACGGGCGCAAAGAATGGGTCATAACTTGGCAACTAAACAATGACAAACATCACCATATTTTACCAATGATAACTGGTGGAAAAAATTCAAAGTCTACTTCTAGATGTTTTAGCTTGACAAAGTAAATGCATCACTCTTAAAGATATCTTTATTGACTGTTATAGTAAAACAGTGATGTTGGTAATTTAAAAAAGGTCAGAATAAATTTATATCAGTCATGCATATTTTCAAAACTGATAAAAATGCTAACAAGCAACATCACATATGTGATGTCCTTAAGAGACCATTTGGATTACATTAAAAATGCAGCTCAGTTGAATCCAGAGACATATCCCAGGTCATGGAGATTGTCATTGGTAAAGCCAGCATCAGTAAGGTCACCTGATCTTATTGTAGTATTTTCTACATATTTTCCTTTGTCTATAGTGCTGGAGAAGACTCTTGAGAGTCCCTTGGACTGCAAGGAGATCCAACCAGTCCATTCTAAAGGAGATAAGTCCTGTGTGTTCATTGGAAGGACTGATGCTAAAGCTGAAACTCCCATACTTTGGCCACCTCATGCGAAGAGTTGACTCACTGGAAAAGACTCTGATGCTGGGAGGGATTGGGGGCAGGAGAAGGGGACAACAGAGAATGAGATGGCTGGATGGCATCACCAACTCTGTGGACATGAGTTTGCGTGAACTCCGGGAGTTGGTGATGGACAGGGAGGCCTGGCGTGCTGTGATTCATGGGGTTGCCAAGAGTTGGACATGACTGAGTGACTGAACTGAACTGAACTGAAAGCTCACTAACCTCGAAGAAGCTTCAAGCCATCATCTTGGCATCATTAACACTGTGTCTTAATGCCTGAGATCACCCGTCTTCTCTGTATTTGAATAATTCAGAAGGAAGATAGAAACACTCTGATGAAGGCATGGAGATAACATGGTGCTTATCTTTCAGGAATGTTTCTTTAGTTTCACAATTTAACATACTGCAACAGCATGACACATCTAATGATTTTTTAAAACAGTTTTCTGCTGACAGCATAAACAGAAACAAGTTTATTTTGAGTGAGCAGCTGCTCTTTTTTCATCAAGGAAATGCTGCTTGCAGAAATAATGCAGCAGGCTGGTACTGCAGTGAGTGGATAAACATCTATGGAGTTTGTGGACTGGCAAACATAGGACCATTCTGCTTGTGTAGCAATTACCAATAAACCAAACAGCCCATCTCCAATTTTATGAGAATGAAAAGTTTAGCCAGTCTGCAAAAGAGTTGCAGAAATGGGCTGCACAGATTGTCTTTTTTAAAGAATGGATCAACCACAGATGTCAGATTGTTTTTTTTTTTTTTTGGTCACTATATGTGGAAGTAGTAAAATTTCTTTATTTTTTAGACTCTGACTTAGTTAATCAATCATTTTAAAAATTCTCCTTTCCTTTTATGTAGGCATTTATTACAAAGAAAAGTTAAGGCAAAGATATGGAGTTTCATTAAAACAAAATTATTTTTTGCTCTCCCTAACAATTTATTCATATATATTCATCTTCTCTCAAAGATTTCAGTAGCCTAAATTTGGTCTGAAAGAAAAAAATGTACTGGGAAAGGACTGTTGGTCAGCAAATGACCTCAAGAAGTTTGTGGACTGACAAAAAAGTTGAAATGAGGGATCTCTATCTTTTGTAGAGTTTTATTCAGCTCCACCTTTACAGGTTCAGGGAAAGCTGACAAAGGCTCTGGTCTGAGATCTATTATTTATCCTCTTGTTTGTGCATTTTCACAGACCTATAATTACATAACACCATCACTTGGTTGACCTCAAAATTTCTGCTCAAGAATAACTAACCATGTGTTCTATTAAAAAGATTTTTAAAAGCTGAACTCAAAAAAGAGTTGTAAAAATAGAATAGAAAATTCCTATGTATTCTTCACCTAGCTTTCTCTTATATTGATTTGTTGCATAATCATTTGTTACATAATTCATCAAAGCAAAGAGTAAAGTTTCACATTAGATACTATAAATTTTTATAATTAAAAAATGCAATTAATATATTAAAGAATGATGGCAAATGATAAGTATAAAGAACATAAGAGGAAATGTCAAGTATGAAGACTTTGGAAGAAGAGAGATGACTTCCAACCAAGAAGAATACTAAAGTATTTAGGGTTGAGTGGAACTTCTGCTGGGACCTGGAAGGTTTCTAGGATCTAGACATACAACAGTGGAGCAAGAGGAACACTCCTTAAGTTAAAAAAAAAGTTATAATAAAAGGAATGATATAAAAGGCAAAATTTAAGAGCAAATAAAGATGTGGAAGTCTGCACCCTATGAAAATTTGTAAACAGACAATATTTTTCTAGTCTCTTTCAATGACTTCTCAATGTAATAATTTTGCTGTTATGTCATTAGAGGAACTACAATTATTAACTGGGATATATTAAAATTAATAATTAAAGTGTTTGTAACTCAGACATGTCTGACTCTGCGACCCCTTGGACTGTAATCCGCCAGGCTCTTCTGTCCATGGGATTCTTCAGGCAAGAGTACTGAAGTCGGTAGCCATTCTCTTCTCCAGGGGATCTTCCTGACTCAGGGATAGAACCCAGGTCTCCTACATTGCAGGTGGATTCTTTACCTTCTGAGCCATCAGGGAATTAAAAGAAAATCTTTAACCTGGATCCTTTGGCAAACTGTTGAATGTACATTTAAATTATACAGTGAATTTTTCTTGGACTAATCCCAGGTAATTATAATTATTCTCTTATATACTTGCACCTTTGCATAGTTAGCATTTCAGCAGGTGAACAGGTCAGGTCCTTAGAGGTGTCAGTTAATCAAATCGCAGAAACTTCACTATTTTCTTTAGCTCTTTAAGTACATAGTCTCCTTGAGGATCATGAAAATTTGTTTAAAATATTAAGTATAGTAAATGTAATCAATTATTCATGTGCTGTGTTATTAATACCATTTAGAATTGATATAGCACTAATATTTTAAAAATAGGACAACTCTGAATTAATGTAGGTATGGGCCAGTCATAAAGGTAGCAAGTTGCTAGAATAATTCCTAAGCTTGTTGGGTAAAAGAACAATAGCCTATTGTTGCTAAAAATGGTTGTTTCTATTGAGTCAACGCCTAGTTTGAATTGTTGTTTGTAAACAGAAGTGACATAAAAATGCTAATTCTAGAATCTTGATTTTTACTATCAAAAGGAGTAAACGTCTCTCCTCTCCTGTATGGAACTTCTAGAGTCTTGAAAGCAGCTTTAGCAGAGGAAAATATACAGAGTTGCTTTAATATTTATCCAAACCCAGCAACACCCCTGAATAATTTCTATTTCTGGGATAAAATCTAGAAATCTATGGAAGAGAGCATTCAACCTACTACACATTATGCATTTTTGGTTTGGGCTCTTATTTTTCCTTCACTGAAGACATCACTAAATAGAACTCAATTCAAAAGGTCATTCTCACTTCTTCTCTGCCTATTCAAATTCTATCAGTTCTACATGATTCAACATTCAACTATGTGTGGCCTTAACCCTTCCTCAGAATATTCCCTCTTCCTTCATATGTATGTGGCTTTTATGTTCTTCATCTTTACTGAACCTTACTATATTGCATTTTATTATTTGTTCCTAAATCACACTTTACCTAGTCTTCTCAATGAGACTAATCTCCTTGAGGAAACTTATTAGCAATCCTTCCTATGGTAAACTTTTCTGAAAACGTTACCACAAGAAGCCCAATATAAGTATTTTGTTTCTGACCTATTGGCCACTCTAGGTATAGATCACTCCAGAACATTATGTATCACCTAATTAACCATTTCATTTTTATTCATTGAGTCATTATTAAGGGCTCATTAAGTGCAAAGCACCACACCAGCAATATACAAAGATGATTCATGTGCAGATTCTGTCTCTATAAGGCTTGCTGCTTAAGAAGAAGAATAATTCAAGTATATATAATTATAATACACCTGGGAAAGCCATATGCAGTTAAGAGACTCATGGTTAAAGGCTTTCCATGTGCTAGGGGTGCACATGAAGGGCAGGAGGATGTCAGAATGAGACCATACCACACAAAAGATGGCTGCTGAAATCACTGCAGGAAAGTGCAAAGATTCCACAGGGATGAGTACAAAGTTAAAACTGATAGAAGAAGTTAATAATTCTAATTAATTAAAAAATAAAATAAAATTAAAATTAATAATTAAAGTGTTTGTAACTCAGACATGTCTGACTCTTTGTGACCCCTTGTCACCCCATGTAGCATCTATATTATCATAAGTGACCAGTCCAGGTTCGACGCATAAATTTTCCTCTGTTCATTTCTTTGCATTTGTGCTTTTTTAATAAAATTCTTTTTTAGAAATAAAAAAAAAAAAACCAAGTGCAAAATAACAAAGAGTACTATATGTGACATTTAAGAGTTTTGATTTTATTCTGAAAATGTGATTTTTTACAAAATTGATGAAAACTTATATGTATTTTCAAAAGATTATTTGTACGTCAGAATGTAATGATATGGAAGTGGGAGATAAAAGTCTTTAAAGTTGACATCTTAATTTGTGTGATAGTTTAGAGAACAAGCTTTGGAAATGGAAAGTAGAAGACAGATGAGAGATATTACAGAGTGGAATCAATAGAACATGTAGGCATCAACCTTCAGCAAACACTCCACCTTCTTCAAGGACCCACAGTGGAGATGAAAAATAGACTTTGCCTTAATGAAGAAAAGTAGATGATCAGAGTTTCTAGGGAGAAGAAAATATATAAAGAATTCTTTTACCAATATCTTTCAAACAAGTTAAAAAAATTATGTACTAAAGAGGATATTTTAGAAATATTTTAGAATAAAAGATATAAGGAGTTGAATACATTAAAAAGAAATTTAAGGGACTCAAATACTATAGCAAAGAACTCCATCTTAGGCCAAGAAAAGGTTAAATGATGGTAACTTGGGTGTCAGGTTTTTATTTAGTTACACATTGAATATATTGAAAAGATATTAATTTGGACAACAAAATTATGCAGCTACACATTCTAAAGTAAACATAGGTCTATGTACCAAAAGAATGTATAAAAAATTATCTCATGAGCCAATTGAGTATTAAATGCTAAAATTCCAATTGTCCTTTATGCCATTTCTGTTTATTTCTTGTCTTTCTGTTTAATGGCAAACAACAATATAGTTTTAAAGAATCTCTGAATTTAACATATGATTCTGGTATTGTATTACATTATTAACTATTTTGGAAAGATTAATGTTTTTTACTAGGGTAAAATGAAAAAAATGGGAGGGGTTGTGAATCTAACAAAGAAATGTTCAATTGCAAAGCAAAATAATGTGAACTGAGAAGTAAAATCAAAGTAGGAGACGATGCTAAAAATTATTAAAAATAAACTGCCTGTATATTAAGCATATGTAACCCCATTAACTCCATGGGCCTGCCAGGTTTCTCTGTCCACAGAATTCTCCAGTCAAGAATACTAGAGTGGGTTGCCATTCCTTCCTCCAGGGGTTTACTTAGTAGGCTAAGACATTTATTAACTTGTATTGACTAAGGTAGGACATTAATATACACAAATTTTCTATGTAACATCTCTTTTCTCCCACAGAATAGTTTATCATAATTGAGCATGCATCTGAGGAAGCTGCTTCTTCAGCATATTTGATGCAATTTGTGCCATAGGTAGGAAACTGAGAGCAGAAGGCCTGTATATCAGTGAAAGGGACATAAATATTCAGCCATTCAGCCCACTTCTGAGACCATACAAATATATTGTGTAGTATATATTCAGTGCAACATGTTTGATAGATCAAGATGCTATTTAGCCATTTAACATTTCTCAGCCATAAGACCATACAAATACATATGTATATAAATATATGAGACTATATGTATATAATGTATATATTATATAATATTTGATTATAAATTATAAAACACTATCTACATCCATCTTAAATCTCTTGATCTTAGTGTTAGAGATTCCAAGAAATCAAAATCCTCTAATTGTCAACCATTATTGAAAAAACAGAAGCAGATGTAGTGTGTGGCATTAATAAATATGGACAGTGTCCAAATTTTACAGATCAAAAGCTCAGTAATTTTCTTCACCTCTCATTGGTTTGTTTTTCTGCCTCCTGGAAAAACCAAGGAAAAGAGTTGGCAGAAGCCACTTACTCTTGAGAGGAAAATTTTATTTCCTTACAGGAATCTTTTAACATAGAAATAGGCACATATTTTGTGAATTTCTTGCACAAAAGATACCACTGTTTATCGGGAAAAATGAAATTATTCACCATAATTAATTCATTTTATTCCTAAACTACCTAATATCATCTCAATTCAAGTTCATTAATTACACACACTATTACAGTTCTGATTGGTAGTGAGGTTGTTACTGAAAAATAGAGTATTTTACTGGTTCAAGTACTTATGGGCAGATACAAATACAACTCAGCATGAAATTATGTACTTTGTGAATAAGTATGATAGTGGGGAAAATAATTTCTCTTCCTTACATTTCTTTATATCATGATAAAATTACATGCTGGCTTTCAGAATTCATATTTAATGAACTTATCTACTTTCAAAGGAGGTCTTCTTTTATTCTACCATCATCCATAAAGCAACGTACTTCTCAGGGTTCCATGTAATGGAATGTAGTACAGATAAGGATGAAATGAAAGAATTAATCTAACACAGGCCTTCCCAATACAACACAGAAGACAAAAATTACACTGGGAAAAGCAGCCAGGACGTCACAGAAAAAGCACAATTTAATGTTTTTTTGTAAACCAAGAAAAGTTGACCAAATAACTTCAAAAAATTATGGGTCCCTAAAAGTTGAATTTAAATTGCCTGAAAGGTAAGGATTTGTGAATTTATTACTGATGAATGGAGATAGCAAGTGCCTTACACCTGGATATTTGCAGACATCAGGAAAGGCTTATCTGTGGAGCAGTTCTTGCGATCCTTTACCCATCCAAGACTATTTGCTGAATCCACTGTGGAAAACAGATGGAGGTGCTCACTTGTGGATAGCAACATAATTATATTAAATCATAGCGATTTTGCCAGGAGAGGGGAAATGCATAATGCACTTGCTTAAATCTAATTGCTTTTTCCAGAACCACAAAGATACAAGAGTGTGCATGTATGCATGCAAACTCTCCCTTCACATCTGGAGCATCGAGAAAACGCTAACTTCAAATATGCTGTTACTATCCTTAGCGCTGCTATCAACCCCACATTTTTCAAAACAAAAAGAATATTACAGTAACAATCCTTATGGCCCTTATCCTTTTGGCTTCCTGCTTCCATGACAATCATGGCAGGTTTTATTGGTTGTAGTGAATATGCAGACATTTTCTCCCCACATGAAGGAACAAGTACAGGGTAGACTTATTTTCTGATTTTTTCAGAGATGTGATTTTTCAGGACACTGGGATTATAACAAATTTACTACCCACATAAATGCAAGATACTACTGTTAATTTTCTCTACAGTTTCTACTAAAAAAAAAATTAAAGCTCCCTAACTAATTACCTGGATACCACTAACTTGTAAAGATGGAAAGTTGTGCAGGAGCTTGAAAACAAGCATGCCAAAAGGTGGTGGGGGATGCTTGCTAAACTAGGATCATAAATGTAAATTTGCTGAGCAAGTAAAAAGTATGTAAATGAGTTAAATTTTTCAAGAGAGTCATTTTCCTTTCTCTTCATGCTGAGAACATTTTTTTTTTAAAGATCATGGTCAGTAGAGGTTGAATATCCACTAAAAAGCATATTTCAGCACAATTACGTGTCGCTACTTTCTAGACAGAATGTGTGCTGGTCTTTATGTATATTGATATCTTTAAAATAAAATATGTGCTAACAAACAGCCCATAGTGGTGATACAAGTTAATTGCATCATTATATTGTGATAAGGCAAGGCAATTAACACGTCTCACCATACAGAGTTCTCAGAATGGGCATCCAATTAACTCAGGTCACCAGGCTCCTTGTTTAGAATGGGGCTTTCGGTCTGCTTCCAGGATGACTTCACACAGTTGGCTATCTCTTGAAGTGAGAGAAAACTTTTTTAAAGAAGTAAGGCAATTTTGAAAAGGTTAGGCGAAAACTGCTGTATCAACTTGATTCAGAATGTACTATGCTGATAAATGTCTTCAGGGTGTCACGGAAATATTGTTTAAAGTTGAACAGAATGACTAAAATATGCAAAAGTTCATCAGGTTGTTTTCTATAAATATCTCATTAGAGTTGACTATAGTCTCAAAAATATCAGACAGCATGGAAATTGCATTTGATAAAGGTATATTTAAAATTGAGAAGATTATTAGAATATCACAAGCATAGCAAGAACCTAGCATGTAATTTTAGAAAATTTGAAATGCCTTTTAGAATGTGGCAAGAAAATAGGTTTTAGATATAGAAAGAAATGTGTCCCGTCATGGAGGAGTTCTTCAATTCATTTATTATCCTGAATAACAAGCCACACCGAGCAGAAGTGGCAAAGTACTTAACATTTGTTAGCACCAGCCCCTCCAGCATAAACTGGTAACCCCCTTTGCCACTACATAGCATGTATTTACCAATTTTATAAACACTTGTCATATTGTAACATAATTATTTCTAAGCTTCTTCCACAATAACATAAATTGCTTACAAATAGATAATGTGTCCAAACTCACCTTTCCATCCCTTTCATCTATAATACAATTGGTTTTCAATATGCATTTGTTGACTAAATGAGAATATTTTATGAATAGAAGTGTAATAAATTCCATTTTTCATTAGGCCACACAAATATTGGTCTCTTTTTATTTCAGATAAGACCATCTTCAGCTTTATATAAAAAGGAAATAATAGCACATAATATTATAATTAAATGCCTGGTTCATCACAATAGTCTGTAGCTGATGGGACAAGTCATGAACTGGAACATTGTTGCTGAGGGTGGTACAGAAACCAAGAGAAGCTCCACACTGATAGACCATATACAAACATACACC